>NC_079890.1:30696466-30959866 GCF_024868665.1 Triplophysa rosa
GAGGGGAGAGAGAGAGAGAGAGAGAGAGAGAGAGAGAGAGAGAGAGAGAGAGAGAGAGAGAGAGAGAGAGAGAGATAGCCATGGTCTCTAATTACCAGGGCTAAATCACCAATGAGAGAGCCATGCTTAACAACACCTTCAGCACTACTCAGTCTTCATCCAGTGATTTATAATTAGTCAAAAGAGAGAGGGACAGTGTAAGAAATACTAAACCTACACTCATGTAGGTGGAATGCACATGTAACACCAAAGTATGCAAGTTCATTCCAAATGGAAAAATTTAAATCGCCAAGATTTTTAATCTCAGATTAAACAGGAATAAAAATGTCTTTATCATAGAAATTTAGTTGAATACTCACAGTTTTGCAACCACAGAGTTAACCTATAGTCCACAAAACCAAACCCTCTTCAAGACATATAGTCTCAGCCAAAAGTGATGTCCACCCAAGGATATTATAGACTACTAAAACAAACTATTTCAACCGTTTTTATTGAAATCAGGTAAAAAAATATTATTTGAATATTACTGAAAATGCTTAAACTAATGAAAATTAAAATGTCACCTCAGCAATAAACTGAAATAAGTTAGAACTTGGGCACTAACATTATTAACTGAACTAAACAACTAAAATAAAATAAATTATAAATATATATCATTACAAATGTATATAGCAATTAAAAAATATGTAATAAACTGACAAAAGCACATAACAACTAGATACAAATTAAACTAAAATTAATGTGAAAAAAATATTAAAATCAAAGCTAATTCAAAATATTAATAAAACTACAGTAAAATTTAAAACTGCTAACTCTGTGCAACTTTGGACAATTGATGTCTTTAATTTTTATTTAAATAAGTATTAAAAATATTGTATTCATGTTGCATAGTTGTACTTGGGTTATACTGTAAACTGAAGCTTATCTTTGAAAAGAATTCAAGGTTTGTCAAAAAATTACTTACAGTACAAAGTTTGTGAACAGAGGCTCAACAATATTCATAACAGAAAAAACTGTATAATCAAAGCTTTTTGCAATCCATGCTTTTTTGGTAAATTTGAATAAAACTTATTCCCTGATATCCTATAGTTTGCATTTTTTACCAAATATTTTGTCCAATAAATTAAGGTTTAGTGTTTTTCCCACCTGTATTTTGATGGTTTAAGGGAACCTGATGGAAATTCAAGCAAATATTGTGCAAATAATATCCCCTAGAAATCACTTTTGGCCACTACTGTACTTACTATACATGTTTTATGAAAAGCGCCTTTTTGCTGGGTATGCTTTTGGAAAACTCTTTTAAAACACATTTGAAACTTTCACTAGTTTAAACAAATTGTATGTTGTAGTCCAAATGTGGCCACAATTGCAGGACATAATAATTCTTAAATAAATTTATATAAATAATTTTTGAAAATATCACATTTGTTTATTTAATTTATATTAGACCATCATAGTTTAAACATGTAACACTTTTTTTTTAAACGCACAAAGATTGAAAGTTACAGTCTGGATGGATAAAACGATGAAACCTACAAATAAAAGCCATTTGGAAAGTAGCAATACTAAACAACGAAGGCAAGCAAAAACTTTCTCAGACAGTTTAATGTGACCTTCATTCAACAATAAGAAAAAGCTAACACCTCTTAGTTTCGGTATAAATCAAAGCCCTGGGACATAAAAGTACCCTAGGATGAAGAGACACCCATATATAGCAGTGGCATTAAAAACATGAGATTTGCCAGTAAGAGGCAGATCAGGAAGATCCATTTTTCATCCAGATCATCTTTAGCTTATTACATCAACTACAGTGACATGTTATTTGCTGCTGCAAATCTGTGAGGTCGTTCCTTAAGTAAGATATGAATACACAGGCAGAGAAACAGAGGGAGGCACAGCCAGTCAGACTGAAAGGTAAATCATGGCTTGCTTCATAACATAAGCCTCCATAGGGAGAAGTGTGTTTTAAAGCCCTGTCTGATGTATAGATCCCAAGCCGAAACTGCACACAGGCCCCTAAATACACACACAAAGACTTGACACTCACTGTTGACTCATTTAATTAGAAATGTTCACAGGGGAAACTCGGGTCTCTGAACCGAGCCTCCGCCATTTTGAATAAAGGTGTGCCATTGCTGCATCTAACAAACACCAAGAGAAGTCTGCAGTATTTTATTAATTAGTTGACTTGCATTATTACACTGAGTTCAGTACAACGTCAGGACCCGCCTGCAGAACAAGTGTACAACACGTGCCCATCCTGCATATTGATGTAGCGGATGGGTGAGCTTTAAATACAAGCAGGTCTTACGGAATATTAAATGATTAATTAGCATTCACATCGCCTGTAAAAAACAGCCTTAATTGAATCGGGCACAGCAAATTTTGAGTGCTGGAGTCTCAGTGATGTTAATTGTGACATTTGGAAAATGTAGTCTCTAATTAATGGCTGATGAAAATATGGGGTGAGAGTAAAGTCAAATTAGTATTTCCACTGAACAAAAATGACAAAATGAATGCTTTTATTTTATGTTCTTTACGTTAAATTGCTTGTACTTGAAAGACTTTGAACGAAGGGAAAATATTATTGCGAGGGAATTCCCTTTGTGAAAATTAACCGTGGTTTAACTGTATGGTAACAGTATTTTTTGTTTTGTTTTTGTGTGAAGTCAAATCATTGTAACAACAAATTTACTGTTTTTACTACAGTGTAACCATTATTATTATAATACAACAAAATTCCATGCACAAGTCAACCTCAAGATGAAAAAATCAAGTTATTACCAACGGTTTTCCTCACAATGAGGTCAGATGTAAATATTAGGTGTTTGTGAATACCTTTGTGAAGTCTTACAATTATTAAAGCTTTTTTGTGTTATTAAAGCATAATTTTCCATAGTAAGTGAGTAAGCAGTCCGTAGAACGGAAGTTTATTTTATTCTATAAAAAGCTTTTTTTATCCATTTGTTGGGTATTATTGCTTCTGGTTTGCACATTTTAATTCACAGAAATCCTACAAAAACATGCATCATTTTGTCTCACATCCACACCATTTATTTTCCCTCTTTTAAAATAGAAAACTCATGCATAGAATGATATTTTTTCTGATGTCTGGACTCTATCAACAAAGGTTTAGTGAAAAATGAAACAGATTATTCAATATACTGGTAATGAATACATTCTTTGAGAATTTACATTTCAAGTTTTGACTGAAAATGTCACAACCACAACACTGGAATTGCTCAAATGTCTACAGACAGTTCAGTGCTCATATAATAGCTAAACGTCCAAATGCACGAGTTCCCAAAAATTAAGTTAAAAATGACTGAACTAGCACTGCTAGACTGCAAACTGAACTGACAGAACAAGCAGAAATGTGACATACATACAACACCAAACCAGTATCACTTAATTCCCACAGGCATCCTTCAAGGATGTCACAGTACAAGCTTTGACTGATTCATGAGTAGAAATCGGTCTGCGCTGTGCAAAACAGACACAACTCTCTCCAGAGGACTGAGCTAAACCATAAAAGACCAGCATATTATATATACATATCTATATAATCCACATGTGGTTTGAAAACTGATTAAATTCAGATTTTTGGAATGCGTCCCAATAAGCTTGTCATAAGCTTATTTTTAGTTATCATAATAAAGCAAACGATGTGGCATTGTGTAGTGAAAAATGAATGAGTGAATGATATGAATAAATACATAAAATGCCTCTACTGGTTTCTCATGAGATCACTACTGTGGTCATGATGGACATGAGCAGATGCAAAATTGCCAGTTTTCCATACTGTCTTTCCACGCTGACAGCTGCTCTGAGCTGCATGAAAAAGTCCCTTGGCATTATACTGATGCGTATATCATTACTATAGCAACCAATGTAGATACCTGATGGATAGATACCAGATATCGACCTTTCCGTCTGAATTAAAGGGTCAGATTTCATCACTTAGAAATGACAATGTGGACAGTCAAAAAGGATTTAAAAACCATGAACAGATTGTGAAAAAATACATCTTAGTTTCTCTCTCTCTCTCTCTCTCTCCCTCTCTCTCTCTCTCTCTCTGTGTGTGTGTGCTACAGATGCAGGCCCTTTGTTGCTGAGTTTGACAAAGAAAAGGATTACACTGAAGACGGAGAAGTGTGCTGACATCAAGCGCATCCCAGTACAACAGGGAGATGGAGGTTTGTGTCCAACTGCCAAAATCAATAGGTGCATCAAAACTATCGCTGATACTTCAGTCTGCCTTTCCTCTGTTTTATTTATCTCTTGTTTATTTCTGTCAGCTTACAATGGCAGAAAGCAAAAACGCTGACAAACATTTATCTAACCGACTACAGCGTTTTCATTTTTCTTTCAAGAAAGATAGCCGGTGTGTAGCCAGCAGACTCCAGATTGAAGGAAATACTCCCTGACCTCCCCTCAAGCCCAGCTAGATTGATCGTACGCGGCTCGATGTGGGATTGAAACATCATGACCTCTTCTCTGTCAGACAAAGGAGAATTTGTTTCGGCTTCAACTGACGAGGTATTGAAGCGAGGTGCCCTTGACAGGGTCACGAAAGTTGATTTGCCATTTTGGGTGCCTTTTAAACCTGAAGTGACCTAGTTGTAGGCATGGGAATCCCTCTGCCGCTGCAATGCAGTCTGGCAAAGCCAATGTGAGATTATGGCCAAGAGAAGCAATCTTTGAGCAAGAGCCGAACAGTTTGACAGCATCTGCTGATGTCTTCCTATCGCTGCCTCTCTGAACTGTCATGGACATCTACGCTCAAAGGAATAGGTAAAAAAAACTAAAATAATTAGTATAATTCATAAATAAATTAACATTTATTAATAAGTATTATTAATAAAAGTGATAATTAACATTATTAATGAATGAAAAATATTTTTATTAATCACTTATTTATTCATTTAAATGTTTATGAAATAATTTAATATAAAGTACTTTTTATAATTCATGAATAAATTAAGATTTATTAGTAGTAATATTACTAAAAATTAACATTCTTAATAAATAATTGAATTTATTCATTTAAATGTTTAATAAATAATTGAATAATTAATAATAGCTTAAGAGATCAATTAAATATTATTACAGTAGTTGTAGTAGTATAATAATAGAATACATTATAAAATATTTAAAAAATATATATTCAAATTATTACTCAGAATTTTCAGATTATGGAGCTTTCTGTCAAATATGCTGTTAGCAGTGCAGTCCCAGATGATGTCATCAATCATGAAATAACATTTTGCATCAGGTAAATTTAAAGCTAGGGTCACGCTCCTCTAAACTCCACAGGTGCTTTATTTAAGTCACAAAGTGAACCGACTGCAAAAAAAAGGTTTTTGCATGTAAACTGACATTGATCCCCTCCATCTGAAAGTATTAACATCAAATTAGCGTTAGTCTAATGGAATCTCTGCTATGGCGCCGTGATACAGTATAACAGTCGCTCTGCTGTATTTGCATTCTGATTTTACTACCCTTCAGCAAATCTTAGTGAATAATCGTCACACGTTCTAAACTGTTCGTTCGATGCGCCTGTAAAAAACACACGCCCATTGTGCTTCCCTAGTCTCTGCAATCATCCTTTCTCCCCGAATCGAAGTCACATAAATCACACCACATTAACTTGCAATTAGGGAGACCTTTGAAATTCCTCTCTCATTTTATAAAGGCTTCTGCTAAAAGAAAACCAATCATTTTGCCTTCTGCCACTATGACCTTCCTCCCTCCCACTCCCCCCTCATTGAGAAAAAAACCTATCCTTCTATCGACACCCTTGAGTCAGCGATAACATCGAGAGCTCGGCTGGTCAAAAGCCAATTAGGCCCCAGTCAACATGCGTTTATTTTCAATCCTGCTCCTTCTTCTGACATAAAAATTGGTGGCATTGATGTTGTAGCTGCTGGATAACAGTGATTTTTATAATAAGGAATTTGTGTCCAATGCACCCAACAGCAAAAAGCTGACTTCTTCATTATAAATTGCCGAGGAGGAGTGCAGGAGGACTTCAAAGTGTTGAAAAATTACATTCCAATTTTCTATTTGTTCATTTTCAGGAGAAATACTTGCAGAGAAGAGCAGGTTTATTAATCAGTTTTGAGTCTATTTATATCAATAGCCTCTCAGGTGTAACTATTTAAATAATGCAGGGCACCGGTGTCATACTCATGCTGTACAAGCAGCTTTTAGGATAAACGCCCAATAGTTCTTCAAGGCTGGACAGACAAGCATGTGTGTGGTCAAAGAGGACTATTACTGAAATTATTACTATTATATTACTGCACCTATACAACCATTGATTGATCTCAATCAAGTAATAATAATGAGTATACTTAATTTTTAACCCACTGCTGTGTTTTTGACATGGCCTCTTAAGCTACTCTTAAAGGTTTTCTTATTATCATTATTCACCATGAGTTATGTTGAAGAATTTGTTTTTTAATTTGCTTTTTGAAATTTTACAGAAATTTACTTATTTTTTTACAAATTTTTCACATATTTTTTAAATATGAAAAACAATAAAACATGTGATTTTGAGTGAAGTTTAAGAATTTTTTTATATATATATATAATTTTCACAAAAAAGTACTGTGATTTTTTTTACAGATTTTTCACATATTTTTTGAAAAACATTAAAACGTAATTTTACATGAAAAACATTTATTTTACATTTTTTACTGAGTTGTTGGAAAATTACATTTTTTACAGGATTTTTTTACAGTGATAAACAGAGCTGTTTAAATAGCAGCCTCGCTTGAAACTTGTTGGGGCTTGGAGCAGGAAACAGTACTCCTTACATCACGACTTAACAAGTAGTGAGGCAGGCAGAAAAACATTTTGTTCTAGTCGACCTAATTCGTCATCGAGGGTTAAAACATGTCTAGCCTCTGAATAGCACTCCTGAAAATATTCTAGGAAGCGAACAATCAACCATTCTTTGAAAATGTCTGTCTATTTTACTGTACATGTCAAACAATTGTACAATGACATCTGAGCATGAAGAACTGACCGAACCCCTGAACCCTGAGTGTGAGACAACAGAACTAAACGGTTTGTGTAGAAGATGCTCTTTTGACACGCTTCCCACCATTCTGGGATGAGCGTAGCTGCTCATCTCAGCGGCTTGTGACCCTTTCTCTGCTTACATCTGCCATCCTGTCTCTCATGTCCTGCTGAAGCCGACTTGAACTGCTGAACCCGGCCTCAGAGCGGTCAAACCGTTCTACAAAACCTGATGCCAGCTGTAAAGAGTCTTGGTTGAAGACAGCATGTAGCGCTCCGATCAGCGTTTCTTTTTAAATGGTTTGGACCATCAAAACACTTCTCTTTCCCCCTGTCAGGGGCCCTATTTTTGCATTCCTGACGTGACGTGGTCTCTGAGCTGCCACCTACTCTTGTTCTCCTCCACCTGGCCACAAGGCCTTCAGCCCAGAGATGGTGGTTTGGTTAAGCTCTGAGCTGTCTGCTCAGTGGCCCATCCAGACCTGAAGACCACCAGAGGCTTCTGAACACGTCAACTACTCTGAAGCACGATGGTGGATGTGGGGGCTGGATGAGCTCCGCTCGCTGCTGAAGAACGTGATGTGGACGTGGGAGAGATTCAGGGTCATTTAGGTCTTTCCCTCAGACAGACGCTGTCAAATGTGTCTTGGTTATTTTTTGTCGATTTGCTGGAATAGCCACGAACGCATAAAACAGTAAAACGCTGTAGAGGGCTTGAGAGATCAAAACACTTCTAAATCAATAACAGAGACGCATTCTCCAAGTAAGAAAAATTCAACAGCAACCTTTTCATAACAAGAAAGGTTTTGTCATGCAAAGCATAAAACTCAGTGATTGACTTACCTATGAATTTCCCTGATGCCCATGAACTCAGAGCCACATCAGCCAAATTGTAGCATGCTTAAGCAAAACTGGCTCTGAAAGGGATTTAGACTCAGAAATAAAAACAAAAATAAGTTGAAGTGCGACGAGGGAAGCTGAAGAAGGGGGAGAAATAAATAAATAAAAAATCAGCGCTTTGGAGTTCTTCAGTGCACGGTGTCACATTCCTCACCTCAGGACCGGCGAACACTTAACTCGACGCTGTCGCGATTCCTCCAATTACTCCTGACAGCCTTCCCGTTCGTGTGGGAGGTGGCTCGCCCCTGAAGTGCTCGGCGGAATACCAAGGCGCCACAACATCAATTATTTAGTCCGGCTTCCCATTCGCATGCTGCCTTTAACAGCCCCAGTTTTGTCCCATTAGAAATAAAAGGCCTGACGAGATTTTCACCCATGATGTAGCGTGCACGCTGGCATATTTGAATAATGAGTTTGGATATTATCTGTGTGGGGTTTGCATGTGGTTTCACGAGTGCTTTTCTCCAGTGAAGATCTGTGACTGGAGATGTGAGGTAGGAGGCTGCTTTCATACGGTTGCTAATGTATGAACTAAGGTTTACAACTTTATTTCGTGAGAGAAATGTGATGTCAGTATGGTAAATACAAATGGAGTGGAAATTAAACTTTGACGGAGAGAAAAGTTAACAATATTGACAGAAGAGGATAGAGATAGTAGACCCTGTTCGAAACTGGTATTTATAGAAGGGTTCATTGGACGTGCACGCCTGGCCCGAGGTTAACTTCCGGTCAGTGTTTGGTTACAATATCATATTCAATTTTTATTCATTTATTTAATGTTATTTTACCAGGATAGTCCCACTGAGATGTAAATCTCTTCTTTCGGGGAGTCCTGGCCAAAATGGCAGCACTTTAAATTTATTTTAAATCAAAATATAATTTATATTAATATTAACTTACACTAATATTTTACTGTATATTAATTGTATTAAATTCTTTTCGGAGGTCTACCGGAAGTTAAGTTTGGGACACGTTTGTTTGTTGTTGCCGCTGAAACCTAACATCTCAGGTATTGCAATCACCAGTGCGGTGCCCTAAATGTGTAAATGTAAAAAGCATTTATTAAATGACTTAATGTAAATGAACAGATTGTGTGAATCATCCACATCTGAAGTTTAACAAATCCACTTGCTCAAAATAACTACATTTTACTGTAACGTCATGAGTTGTTGAAATTAAAATTCAAGTAGGCTTTGTTTGAGAGCAACACCATGTCGACTTTCCTGTGCTATTTTACTTCTCTGTGCTTTATCATATATGCTGTAGTAATACACGTAATTCAATTCAATTCAATTTTATTTATATAGCGCTTTTCACAATGTGCATTGTTCCAAAGCAGCTTTACAGGAGCAAATAAGAAAAACACAGAAAGGTAAAACACAGCACAGTGCATGGTGTTTATAGACCAAGCAAGATCATTATAATAAATAATATCTAATAAATAAATGAATAAATAAATAAATGCAGTCTCCCGGTGAGCAAGCCAACACTGCACTGCTGTGGCGAGGAACCCAGACTCCAATGATGAATAAATGGAGAAAAAAAAAAACCTCGGGAGAAACCAGGCTCAGCCAGGTTACGTAAGACATAATGCACTTGTAATGTACAGTCAGCCGGTCGATATTGCAAAACAAACCCCACCAAGGTGATCAGGACATCAGCGCAGTGACTTGTATCACCCTGAAGAGCTTTAAAAATAATAACTTAAGTTATAACAGCTACTTGCAACATAGGTGGCAAAATATTGATCTACGATGAAACATTTTAGTACTTATGATTCTATTTGACATGCAATATTTAAGTTAATATAGCCCAGATGAGTGGTCCGACGCCATTTCTCAGGTGCAAGCGTTAATGTGTCTCAGGTGACCATTTGTGATGATCAGGTGACCATTTTGTGATCAGTTTGGCTGAAACAGATGTTAATATCAGTTGTACAAGACTGTAGAGACAGGAAGACAAACTCTTACTAAGAGCATTTACCACGGGAAATAATTCTCCCATAGCAGTAAGAAGGCAGAAAATTACAGTAGAACAGATAGTATGTCTGCGAGAGAGTATCACAGTGCTTTATCAAAGTAAAGAAAGAGTGGGGAGAGTTTAGCAACAGTCCTTTTGGCAACTTATCACTTCCAAGGTGGAACAAAAAAATGAAAGGCGATGCACTCAATTGATGCCCTTGAGAAGGGAACGTACTGGTAGTTCATGATGTTGAGAACATTGCAGGGGAAAGAGAGAATGGATAATAAAAGTAGTGAAAATAATAAAAATAATATACTCACAGCTGCTCTTGGCGATTACTGAATCAAACACAAGGTCCCTGATGTTTTAAAGTGATAGTTTACCCCTCACAAATCTGTCAACAATTATTTAACCTCTTGACATTGAAAAACTGTATATAAATCATTTTTTGTAGAGCATTTTGTGAAATGTTTTGTGTCCATACAATGAAAGTCAATGTTGTTTGGTTATCAAGTATCTTCTTTTGTGTTCTACAGAAGAAAGAAAGTCATACACGTTTGGATTGAGACAAGGGTGAGTAAATGATGAAAGAATTTTGGGGTGAACTATTCCTTTTTCTGACATCTTAACATTCCACAGCAAAAGCAGTCTTATTCTGATAATTGAGTGTGAATGTAAAAATATATTCACCAATTGGAGGTGATTCAGAAAGCAGACTTAATGTTAAAAAAAATCTGCGTATTTTGTGAAATTATCACAAAAAGCTTTTATCTGTTAAAGAGTAATAATGATCTTTCAACGTCAAATTGGTTGGAAAAAATAAGAGCTAAAAGAAATGCATCGGGGAAAAGTATCAAAAATCATTTAAAATTGTAAAGTTGGTATCAACAGAAGCCAGACTTAGATTTGGATTGGATTTTATTAACACAATTCTTCAAAGCTGCTCAGCAGATCTTGGCACATTTACATTTCAAAAGGATTAAAGATTGCTTTCATTTCTGATGCTTTCCACAAAGGTGACTTTTATGTATTTATTTTAAAAAAGCGTTTTAAAGAGTTTATATCAAGTGGTTTGACACTATGCTGTCATTCCATTTGAGGCTTTTACATATTTTGTACATATATATATTTTCTTCCTTTTTTTCAGCTCAGTCAGAGGTAATGTTATGATATTGCTTGTAAGCCATCTCATTTTTTTTTAATTGTTTTCATATTTCGCCAAGACAATCACACAGTTGAATAACAATTATTCAAAAAATGTCCTTGTAATTGTGTGTGTTTATATTTCCCTGAAAGAGTTTTCATTCTCTAACACAAAACCATTCAATGCAACCTGGCTGTTTAGTCTGTGAATCTCTGTAACAAGGTGAAATAGACAGACAGACAGACAGACAGTATAGGTAGTTACAGATGGAAGTGAGGACTGGCATGTTCCCATTAGCTGAATTACCTGAGGTTCTCTGTGGGATTTTGGAGAGAATTCATTTGCATAGGTTAATATCCAGCAACTCTGGAAATTACACTTGAAAGGATAATTACTTAATTTCCCTCATCCATCCCTCCTCAGGTCTTTTTTTCCGCTCATCACAGGTTATGTAAATCGCGCCTTCAACCGGTGCAGCCGTAGTCAGTGTTTAGACAGTCCGTAACACGGGTCTGACAGAACTCTGTGCGCGTCAGCTCGTTCAGTCACCGAAAAGCCATATTGATTTAGATTTACTTTAGTTCTCCTTTCACGTCCCCTTTTTGTCATTAGCATAAGGAGAGCAATTCAGTTAGACTTCAGGTAATTTCTGCAATAACATGAGTCATTAAATATGCCTCGGGCAAGCGGTTTCTTCATTTTCATTCAATTGTGAACAGGATTAATCCAAAGACCTCTCATAAATCTTAGACACAGAATAAAAACATTCAAATGTTCATTTCCAGCCCGTGGATATGATTCATTAAATCAATTAAAAATTACAAGAATAACAACGTTAAGAAAAGGGGAGACGATGTCAAATGTCACTTACAAATTAGCACAGTATGTTTTATACATGCGTAAGTTTTGAAGGCATTTTACTCGTGCTAAACTTGTTAGAAATGCCTCCACGTTCACTCCTACACAGATATCTTTGGACCCAACTCAATGCATGTCAGCTATAAAGCCGTGCAAGACCCAAGGGGCATCATTAGACAATTGAAAGTAAACAATGTACAGTTGTGCTCCTTTTACTGGTTGTTTCATGTTAAGGGCCATTAAAGGAGCATGCCATCTAAAAAAGCTAATGCACAGTAGGTGGCCATGTAAAAATGGACATGTCAAAATTGTGATTCTGGGCAGCTCTCCAGCTGGATTGTTTTAAACAAAGACACTTACAGCGTCTGTCAAATGGGATCCAATGAAATTATTCTGTATAATATGTAAATGGTCTAACATCCAGTGTCAATCCACTACAAGGAGAAGGTATACCTTACATACCTAAAACCAAAATTGCAAGTTTTAGCTGGGATGGGAAGACGTTTGCACATCATAAAACTGAAAGCCATAGTTTCACATCCTCTTTTCAA
Organism: Triplophysa rosa; assembly: GCF_024868665.1. Taxonomy (NCBI): domain Eukaryota; kingdom Metazoa; phylum Chordata; class Actinopteri; order Cypriniformes; family Nemacheilidae; genus Triplophysa; species Triplophysa rosa. The sequence goes on from NC_079890.1 coordinate 30,708,908, forward strand.
TTTCAAAATTACTCTTTCAGTTCATGAAAATGGAACAGACATTTTTCCCTTGTGACTCCTTAACACAACCATTTCCCCTCAACAGTGGTGTAATTTTGAAAATAACAGGAGAAAAAGAAAATCTGAGAGTTTGGCTTTCAATTTTATGGAGTATAAACTTCATCCTGAACATTGGAGCATTAAAAACATCTTCGGCCCCACCCACACTGTACTTACACGCACACCAACACGAATCTTCCATATGAGCTAAATTATGTTTTGTGTTGTGTAAATATTGAAACCGACCACCGGCAGTCGTAATTCTAACTCTGTCATTAAACAGGCGAAGAATCACCCTCCCTCACGACATCTTTCCAAACCGCTTTAACACACTTGATGCCAAATCTTTAAAAAAACACTATAAACACAGAGCCAGTCATTACATCTCCACAATCCTCTCATAGCTGCTCTTTAAACTCCACATCGCTTGTGAAGCATTGGGTCACAACATGTCAACATGTTTAGATTTGGTCAAAAGTGATACTTGTGCTGAAAAGTTTGACAACCACTGTACTAATGTACATATTGTCAAAAATTAAATGGTTGCATCATTTCCTCACCCTCAGTCATTCTAACATGACTTTCTTCTGCAGAACACAAAAGAAGATATTTTGAAAAATGTTGGTAACCAAACAACGTTGGCTCTATTGACTTCCATTCTATAGACACAAAACCATAAGAGACATTTCTTAAAATATCCGCTTTTATGATTTTCAGAAGATTCATATACAGGTTTAAAAAGGCATGAGGGTGAAGAAGTAATTTCATTTAGATAAGTCTATAATATAATTAAAATAATAATAATAAACCAATGATATCAGTACAGCAATTTACCGTATCCAAGGAAACACTCCATGTCTTGGCTGCACTCCACTTCAATGAGAGCCATGGGGATATTGTTGTTAAAGTGAGTGGGAAACCTGTTAATCTGAATAGCTAATATAGCTTTTCAACTTAATATCCAGTTGTGAAAATGTGTGTGTAAGGTTTTCCTCCACTGCTCCCTCTCTCCATTTTCTACTACGGGTATTTAGTCTATGTGCACCTAATTGTGTAAATCCCACAGCTGATTTTATCCAATGAGGAGATGTTTGTTCTCGCAGCATGCAGTATAGATCTCTCGTCAAGCGGTCACACCAGCGTCACTCACCCGCCAACAGCTGTTTTGTTTTACGCAGCTTCTGCCCGAGTCATGTCACCTCGGCCCTTCAATATGCTGATTCCTGTCCATCTATTGCCACTAGTTAAATATTTGTTTATAAAAACTGGACGCAGGACAAGAGAGTGGCAGCTAAAACACTGTATCCCACCACAGTCGTGCCCCTGAAAATCTTTGTAAATGAAGTGGGTGTGGATAAAATAAGCAGAAGTTGACAGTTGAATTGAGAGACTTTTATACCCTAAATAAACCAACAGCAAGTCCAAAAATTCAAAACGTATCCCCAACAAAACAAAGATAAAAAATCTTTACACAGTGGACACATAAGCAGTTAATGCAACTCCAATTAAGTCCATTTTAAGGAGTAAACACCTCAAACGTAGAAGTTTGATGTGTTAAATAGCTAATCAAATCAACAGAACACTGTTTTCATATCCTGTGTAGTCCCAGATAGCCTGTTGCCTGCGGCCAAGACATAATACTTAGACATACTACAGACACACTTGAATAGCGCTGCTTATATTGGCAGTTTACTCAGCATCAAATAGGATGCGGGCCTGAGAGATGCACAAACATAACTCACCGTCCCAGGAGGACTCATAGACAAACCTATGAGTTGGTAACGTCAAGCCAATTTTAACGGTTTTAAATTATGGCTGATATTTCAGTTGTTTAGCAGAAAAAAGACGACATTTTCCTTTCTAAGTCGACACTTATTGCAAAGACAGATTATTCTGACCAGAGCAACTGTGCATCTCTCTGACTGCTTCACTACAGGGATTCCAAGGCACTTTCCTTACAGTTTCCACTAACCAAGCAAGCAAACACCTGAATAAAACATTCACAGATATCAACTCACAGAATTACTTCCCTGAATGAGAGGAGGACTGTTTTCTATATTTCACTTTGCAAGTCTTTTTTCTCTTTGTCACACTGAGTTTTGGCAATTCCATTGCAATGAGAACACCTGTTGTGCTAATGTGACATACTTGTTTGTGCCAGCAACTTTATATACATGGTTGGGAACCAACCCAACAGATGCCCATGTTTCATGAATTACTTAGCACTTGTCTCCAAGCAAAGACTTGTTTCTCCTCATATTTCAGTTTTATTTACTTTTCAAGTATAGGCTGCGTTTCGAAAGTGCATTTCAGCATCTCCGGTTAATTCTGAAAGATTGCAGATGTTGTCACGTTTTAGGTCACAAAAATGATGCCAAACAACTACAGCGTTCTACAACAAAATCTCACGGCAACTATTTTATGAGGTGGATAATTCGTATTAATTCGTATGATCTCATCTGTATTATTTTTTTTATTACAACATTTATGCATGACATCTCTTAATTATCTTAAACATATAAAAAACATTATTGTTTAGCACAATATAAAGCAATGTAAGAAGAAACAAAATACATACACATGTACAGATAAAAAAAGAAAGAAAAAGAAAAATGGTATTTAGTATTTATATTATATTTAAAATATATTGGCCCGGTTTCATAGTCACTGCTTAGCTTAAGCCAGGACTATGCCTCAGTTGAATTAAGATATTTATGTCGCTTTTATAAAAATACAGTGGAAGAATACATTACTGCTGTGCATCTCGAGACAAAACAATGGCACTGATATATTTTAAGATATTTCTGGGCAAGTTATATTCAGTTAAGACTGAGGTCACACATTCATTTTAGTCTGGGACTAGCCTTAAGCCTCGTCTGTGAAACCGGGACTTAATATTTAATTTAATGTTTAGTATTTACTCATTTGTAAGTTTTAGTACTATTTGCTTTAGCACGATGATTAGGCATAGGGGTGGAGTTATGGGAGGGGCTTCAATATGGCTTTTTCTAATAATCATGTTTTTGTACGATTCACATTCACGATTCACAAATTCATACAAATTAGCCTTCACGTAAAATAGTTACAATTCATGTGAGATCACACTGCAGTCTAAAAAGAAAGGTAAAAAAATGAATGATGGATAGGAGAGACAAGGAAGTATTTTGTATTTTAAAATGGACATACAGTACTGTATATGTTTGACAATTAATATATAAACCGTATATTGTTCAGAAAATCAAAAGCAATCAAAATAAAGTATTTTAAATAGTATGTACAAATTCTTTATATGTGCTTACTTTATTCTAACAATAACTACTAATATTATACATATCATTTGAGAGATAAACTAAACTGAAACATTCTTGTATATTAATAATTCCATTAAACTTCCAGGGTAAATCTGAACAAAATTTGCAGGCCCTTCATTCCCAATTAAAAACAAAGTACAGCTGATTAGTTTTTTAACAAGCCAAACTATATTTATCCATTCCATATTTGCTTTTTATTTTCATAAGTTGATTATTCGTTATGGGCTATGGAATATAATTAAAACACAATATACAGTAATTGAAACATGCACAATTCAATTTACAGGTTTTACAGGTACGAAGAAATTAAAGGCCACATGGAAATCTCTGCAGTTGTGCATTATGCACAATCATGTAAAGAAATTGACATCTAATACACTAATCACAATTCTCAACTATATATACCAACATACATCCTACTTCATGACACAACACCTGTTCATGACGCTAATCCTACAGTGTAACAGAAACTCAATATGTGGAAATGTGAACCTGAATTTCAACTTCAGTATTGTTTTACTCTGCTACAACACACAGCTCCTTCTTCATATCTCCATATCAAAAACACAGATGCATCTGTCCTACCTGCTGGTCTTCTATCCCAGCTCTCTTAAAGCTCTCATTCAAGATCTGACAGCCATGCAACACGTTTAGCACATCAGTGGGACTCCAGATCACTAGGGGCTTTGCCAGCACTGCTATCTCCATAAATTATGTGGATCATGGGGCACGTAAGCAAGCTTGTTAAAATTGCAAATGAAATAAATGGAATTGAGAGGAAATGAGGAAAGGAAAGAGATGTGGGGTAAAAGTAGGGATGGTTTTGGAAAAGTGAAAGAGTCAATATGAGAAAAGTCTTTAAGGAGCTGTTGACGTTCTTACGCCCACATAGGAGCGTTGCGAGGTAGAGAACGAGATCCTTGTGAGATAGTAAGGGTGTTATTGAACATCAAAGCTATTCAAATTGTAAAAGATGATTTGCAAATGAACGTTTTGTGGGTGGGTCCACAGGGATGGATGGAAGGCACTCTTGAAGTCTTCGAGAGGTTATGAAGTTTGGGGGTCATGTCAACACAAGAGCTATAGCAGCAGTCTAAATTCAAAATTTTGGAGAGACAAGTTTAGCCAAGTAACGGTTCTTCTCGGTTTCTTTTGATTGTTATTCTATTGTTTGCGAATGTGTACCGGAAGTATGGGGTCACAAAAGTGCGCGTGCGCAATACCGTTTGTTTATGTTGTTAAGATGAAACCGTCTATATACAGTGCCAAATATTGTTTAGATACTTCAAGGCTCCCAGACTCACCAGGTAGAGTCGGATTATCATCTCTGTCCAGAACTTTTACAAGATAACAATACAATGAATTGATAGATTCGAAATTAAACTGTCACTTCATGAAGTCTATTCATCTCCTGCTTTATAAACACCTGCTGTACATGAATAAATGCGTGGACTCCTATTGCTATAAACCTGCCGATCTGTTTGTTCTCTCTCCCTCTCTCTTTCTAAATCAATATGCCTTTAAACGACGTCTATGAGTCACCAGGCAATAGTCGGTCCCCTGCTGAAATGTGCTGGGAACAAGTCAAGAAAGATCAAGCACACCAACAACGAATTTAACATGTTTTTTCTTGGTTCCTATTAAGCCAAAGTTCATGAACTCCAAATTCACAAAACGTATTCTCTATTGTACAATTTAGTCCATTTTCTCCAGCTTAGTGGCTAACACTAGATTCAGATTTTTCATCTAATAGTGTGAATTTATTGTGTTTGTGTGATTTTTTTTCTTTATGGGCGTATTAAGATTGACTGCATTTGGCCTTTTATGTTTATGTTCAAATGAGGCTGCTATTGAAACAGGGCAATGCTATTAACTCGCGAGCTGAGAAACGTTCCTAAAACAAGATACAGCGTTCGGTAAAATGTCTTGGTTTTCTCAGACAGACTACTAATACCCCTAATGCTGTATAATCTCTGACTAACTGCAGGTTTTGCGTTCTCAGAACATGTCCCTGACTGCACACTGGTCAAACTCTTTCCTTTCTGATGGAAAATACATAACCGGGCCTCTAAAACAATGTCCGCTATCTGTTTGCACCAGAGACCGGGATTTACATGGACTTACTTACCAGATATTTGTAGCAGAGAGACAAAAAATATGGGAAAAGAAGGAGAGAAAGAAAACAAGTATTAGAGTATAAATCTTTCTCGCACCTTCAGTCAAGAGATAAAAATACAGTTGCAAGACTAATCTTTCGGTAATTTACACAAAAACTTTTACCAACATGTCTCTCATGTGCGATTAGCAGAGGGATTTATTTTGCATTCACCATCACTGGAATTAATATCTAAATCTGGCGGAACCAGTTGTGTCAGTTTGAGCCGATAAGTGGAAATATGTCTCTGCTAGATTGCTTGCTCTGCCTCTCTCTCTCTCTCTCTCTCTCTCTCTCTCTCTCTCTCTCTCTCACACACACACACACACGCCCCTCCCATTTCCCCTATTCGTTTTTTCAGTGGTCTAATAATTTGCATTTATTAGATGTTCAAGATTGTTTAATCCAGGGGTGTGCGATATTGTCAAAAAAATTATATCTAGATATTTTCTGGGATTCCCCGATAACGATAAGCAGCTGATGTTTTGCATCCTATAGTCTTAATATGTTGTACTAGCTCCATCTTACATGTTACCAGAATATTCAAAGATTTTCTCATTAAATCTTGTCATCATTCACTCATTCTCATGTCAACCTATGTGACCATTACTTGTGCAAAACTTAAAAGATATTTTAAAGAATGATGTTAACAATACAACACTGAACCCCATTGACTTCCATTGTATGGACACAAAACCATTGAGACATTTCTCAAAATATCTTCTTTTGTGTTTCACAGAAGAGTCATATACAGGTTTTCAACAACATAAGGGTAAATAAACGAGGTTAACATAAATTAAATTTGAATGAACCGAAATGACATACTCAATAATATAATTTTGCACATCGTTAAAACAAGATTTACGATATTATCGCATACGATATATCTCGCACACAGTTGTATCTGTCTGCTTTTCTTTTAAGGGTTGCATGAGACATTTTGTATCAATGTTAAAAGGCTCGGCAAATCTGTCTGTTGCTCATTCATAGCACTAACACCTACCTGCTTCAATGTCAGTAAATGACTTCCCTCAATTTTCTTCAGAACAATCCAGAAAAGACACATCTAACTCAGTGTAAGCTATGACTGGGTGCCTAAGTCAAGTCTTTAGGTCTGGGAACTTTCACCACTTTCTTTGGCCAAGGCCCACCCAAGAGGCCATATGACTGACAGGTAAAGCAACCAATCACGTTTGGTTTTGTGCCGTGTCAAAAGTTAACAGCAACAACAATGATTATTAGTTTATGCCGTGAACCTCGCATACATCTAAGAATTAAGCGTTTAGTCGATCGTGATGAATTCTTATTGCAACTGTTGTAAACACGACAACTTACTTCTTAGATCAGACGGAAAATAAAATTATTAACATCCGTAGATAAATTTAGTCTTACTTGATAGAAACCTGGATAGAAACCATTTTTGAAGAAATACAGTGGGGGCCAAAAGTGATGTCCAACTTTGGACATTTTCGCTTAAATATTTTATTAATGATGCCATAGAAATTTATCATATGTTGTTGCGTTTGGAATATAAACTGAAGGTTAGCTTTGAGAAGAATTTAAGGCAGCTTGGCAAAAATTACACACAACACAAGTGCAAAGTTTATAAAGACTTGACTATAAATGACTATAAAATTTTACCACAAGAAAGGATGAACAAATATTAATACTGATAAAATTGTAGTCAATGTATGCTTTATTTTTCGAGAGCGATTTGTTTCGCATTTTTGTATTTTAGAATGAAACCCATACCCCCTGATGTGCTGTGGTTTGCCTTTTCGCCAAATAATGTTGTTGTATAAATATTATAAAAGTTTAGTGTTTTGTCCACCTTATAATTTCATGGTCTAATCCTGAGGGAGCATTAAAAACAAACATCGTAAAATATACCCCCAAGCATCACTTTTTTACCATTACTATCTCATTATTCTGTTATTTTACGTTAGTCTGATAACCATTGTCAGTTTCCGCATTTCTTTGGTTAAACGTACCATAAAACAGGTGTCTTGCTAAGCTCGGTTACCAATGCTTGATTTCCATTCCTTTCCCTCAGTGCCCACATCCACCAGGAACCCTCTCGTGGTTCCAGCAGGTTGGCTGCTGTTCCCCATCCTCAATACTGCGCTCTGAGCTGAGAAAGAGAAAAGAGAAGGTGGGCCAACAGCAGGAAGAATCACCCCTGGGGAACGAAGCAAAAGTGGGTTGTATAATGATATGCTGCTACGTGCGTGCGAGCCGTTGAATTTCCAAATGTGACTCTGCGACCACTGTTGCAGACAAATGACGACATGAATATTTTTTCAGGCACGATATTTGAAATGACTGTATCACTCAGTGGCTTTCATTAAAATCTCATTCCACCATACATGCTCACGTACACATGGGAGAAGGCGTACTGAATATCTGGATTTACTTGAGGGAGTAGCAGCATATTCCAAGGTATCCTGGGACCCATTTCCATAGACTCCACATCAGCAACCCTATACACAATACTGGATACATTAATGTTTAATGCATCGAGAAAAAAACTACAGCACTGGAACGGTGTAGGCTGGTTCTGCTTATGGATACATGAAAGCGAATTTGCTCACACCTTTAAAGAACTGCTCAGGAGACCCTATTTACTAACTAAGCACTGATGCTGAAAATGAAGATCTGTGAAAGCATTTAGCAGATATTATTCACAGAGCGTGTCTCTCTATTAGCTTTTTATCAAGATAAATTAAAACAGGAAAAGTGAGAGGCAGGAAAGTCTTGGTTCCCCACAGGATATCAGATCTGCGGAGTCTATCTTCCTTTTTAAGTCTCGTTTAAAAACCTTTTTTACATACTTGCTTTATCCACATTGAAATATATCTGAAGAAAGAATCCACTGTATAATTAGTTTAATTTACATACTTTTGATGCTTTGTTTTTATATTCAAATCTGTTGTATTTCTTTTAGTTTAGCAAAGTGTTGTGGATTATATGCTATTTGTGCTATACGTCATAAATGCTGATCTAAAGATCACACAGGCCAAATACGTACATCAGGCCATCGTTTCAACAAAAGGTTTGTTTCAAATTCCACCAACATCTTAAAACAATGTGTCTTGTGAAATTATTTGTATCGTTTTGTACAAGCACTCATGTTAATGGATTAACATACAGTATATGTGACAATCGCGTTTTCAATCTTACATTTTTCCAACAACAATCACCTCAAAACGAGCTAAAAAGCTACAGTACGGAATAAGATGAAACGTGGAAGACACATGAATACGACAAGAAATGACTTGCCCAGGATGATGGAGATGGATAGAGAGACAGAAGTGGAATGCTGAGATGATTCTACAGTGTCACTGCTGGGCATCAGGGCCCATCAGGCGTGAGTGAATGGACGATCACCGCTGGGTCACTTGATATCAGCAGAACACACACTCGGATTCTCTTCAGCTCACATCTGCTTTCTGTCTCTCAAACAAAGGTCAAAGCCATTCTCAGGCATTACTACTACTTCTTGATGACAGAGGAAGAGAGAGAGAGTTTCTGTAAACATACTGTAAATCTGCTGTTTCAAGTTTTTACATTAGTTTTAAAGTGGCTTTGAGAGATTTATCATCACCGAAACCGTCCCATCCCAAACTTGTCTCATTCTAAGGTAATAAAAACATAACGCTTCATCATTTAAGGTCTTTATACACCTCTGAAGGCACAGTTATGTATATTATATTGCATTTCTGTCAATAGATCCTCCGAAAAATTAAACACTGGACCTTTAAAGCAGAGTTAAGAAAACGTATTTTACTCACTGCATAAACAGTAGCCCAAAGCTTCACAAAGATTTCCCACAACCTCTATTCCCGAAAATAGCCGTTACGGGTTTACAAGGTGTCCATACTGTTGGTGAACATCCTCTTAAAGCGTACCTGGAGCGGATTTCCCCGAAGGACCATCAACGATCATGTTTTATTCAGCTTGAATTGCCAAGGGAATAGTTAAAACTCACTGCCTTATTTTACAGGAAGAATCAATGCACGGCATAAGCATTACAGAGGGCTTCCTTCCTTCCTTTCTCATCCTGACGAATACCATTGAACAAAATCATCTTACTCGTATGTGCACAAACATTTGCCCACACACCCGGTGAACAAACACACACACAAAATAAAAATGCAAGCTTGTGTGTTAGCATTTGTCAGTATGGGGGAACAGGGGAATTCGGGGAGCGCGGTCCATCTGGCGAAGAGTAAATGGGTTTGGGGGCTTTGAAACTCAAATTCAAACGTTTCCTCGTTCCATTGATGTTCTGCACGTAAAAGCAGTTGTTCTTGCACAGACATTCGCACCCAAACAGTCATGTTAATATTCTTTACGTCCTTACCTAAAGAACAAAAAACAAACAACGCAAAACGACAATCATTCACTCACATGAACACTTCCTGCACGTGCTACAAACCAGACATGTTGCTTCTATGTTCTCTGTGTCTGTTTTTGCATCATATCTGGTAAGAACAATGGAAGTGTTGTCGCCATACAAGCTCAGATGGCAGGATCAAGCTATACCGCGGATGTACTATGGTGCGATACAGACCCCTGCTGGAAGGAGAAATCTACAACAAACCAGATTTATTAACAAAAGCCAGAAATGCATTTCCGACTCGCAGGGAATTTTATATCAAGATAATGACATTTACTACTGTATACTATACCCCTAAATCCAACCCTCACAGAAACCTGTTAACATTATTAGATTTACAGCAAAATAACGCCAATTCATGAGGAATAATACAGTAAGTCATTTGTAAAGTTTTTTCTTTCGAAATAAATTTCTGAGCACATTTTCAAACATTTGGCCCTTACAAGTTTAGCCAAACGTGTACACACATATACAACTCTTCAATCAATGCACTTTCCGAACCATATAATATTAGTCTTCTTGCCCTCAGCAGATCATTTTTTTCACACAGATTTGCATTGATACATTAATATGCACACATGATGTAAATTTAACATGAGCTCCCTGCTGCTTTCAGGGGCGAAATCTCTCTCCTTTTGCCGCTTTATTCCGACTCCTTCATTAACATGCAATTCGGTTAAATGGACAGAATGGTTCTCAACCTCCTCTTTTTCCTCCATTAAAGGAAATCTCTTTCCCCTCTCTGTGTCCTGAGGTTTTATCTCTTTCCCTTTTCTCTTTTCTTCTCCTCTCTCTCTGCCTGCAGGTCCCTTCAGTAGATTAAGTTCAGTGTGGCTGTGAGACAGAGCGTTGCTGATTCAGCCATATTCTTCCAAATGACCCAAATCCTCTCTCACACTGGAAGAACCTCATTCGCTCACAGACGACTCCCCCTCTCTCTCTCTCTCTTTCTCTCTCTCGCTCAACCCCTTTCACCTTATTCCTTTTCTTTTCTTTATCCTCTTTTCTGCTCTGAGTACTTTGAACAGTATACACTTATTTCTCTGTATGCTTTTAACTGTCAGGAATGCTCCCACACAACAAACATTAATGATAGACGTTTAATGAATGTTTATGCGTAATTACAATAGTTCTTTCATATAGAGAACGCACACCGCTCATGACGTGGAGGAATTCAGAGAATTCAGTTGATGCAAACACAAATAATTATATGCATCATCACTGTTCTTTATGACACATTTAGTGTACGTTGAACGGTGCATGCATTATTGTCAAAAACTGAGATTTATACATAATCTGAAAGCTGAATAATACACTTTCCATTGATTTATGTTTTGTTATGATATTTGGTCAAGATACAGCTATTTGAATATCTGGAATCTGAGGGTGCAAAAAATGGAAATACTGAGAAAATCGCCTTTCAAGTTGTCCTTCAGAGGCGCTGTTGCAGGCCGTTGCCAAGAAAGAACGGGTTTGTTTTAACGCTCTCTATTAGCTTACTGCTGTTATGATGTTTTGGAGAGTGGATCAACCTGAAAACAGAAATTCTAAGCTTTACAAAGATACCAAACTTGATTGGGTAATTCCCAAAGAGCGGGCAGCGAACGAAGTTTGTTCGCGATTTTGCTGCATCCACTCACAAAAATAAAGTTTTGATATGTTTACGGTAGGAATTTACAAAATATCTTAATGGAACATGATCTTTACTTAATATCCTAATGATTTTTGGCATGAAAGAAAAATATATTCTATATTTTTGACAACATATTTTTGGCTATTGCTACAAATATACACATGCTACTTAAGTCTGGTTTTGTGGTCCAGGGTCACATATGTTAAAACTGGTTGGACAAAGGTGATGCACTTCCAGAATGAAGCACATGACATAAAATTGTATTCTAATATGCATGGACTGTGTTATGAGATAGTAAGGACTCAGATGCAGGAGTGAAGAAAAACAAAGTAATCCAGAAGGAAAATAGTTATTCCAGCAAAGCGCCTCATGTCAAAATCCACAAGCGAGAGAAGGAATCGCCGTATGAGAGAAAGGTCCGAACCGGCTCTCACAGCACCGCCTTACTGTGGGAAACACGGAGAATCAACTCTGGTAGACAAATAACTGTAACGAGCACAAACACTGGTAATCCGACCATGAAGAACGAACAATACATCGCCACGCTGAGTGAGGGGAGGCAATGGTATATATAGAGAGGCAGTGAAATGAGAAACAGGTGTGGGAAATTACTGGAGCTGATGTGAGTAGCTAAACCCAGAACCAGGCGGAAGGGTGTTAAATGGCAACAAAACCAAAATACATATAAAAAGAAAAAAGAAACTAGGAACAGGCCTGACAGACTGTATGATCGTGTCTGTCTTTTTATTTTGCTCTTGAAATAAGCAATCAAAAGACCAAATAAAAACAGCTTCCTTCTCCTTCTTTTAGTGATGCTCCCGATTTAAACGAAATTGGACTTCATCAAACCAACTCAAACACTGAAATGCGCTACTGTCATCCCCCGCTGTGCTCGGGAGAACTGCACTTAACTTCCATTCAGCCATATTGGAATCGCCAGCCCATCTCTGGCACCATGGGGTAGACCCAAACCCATGAACAATGCTGCCCTCAAAGCGTCAAAGATCATTGGTTTATGACAAATGACTTGCATGCAGACTCTCAGAGCAAACCACATAAAAGAACATCCAGAGTTTTATCCACTCTGTTCATTGACCCCCGAACTTGTATTGACAGTTCGCGAAAGGAAGTGGGAGGCCAAGATCTCAGTGTCGTGGAGCGTAAACATGGATGAGCCCACCATGACTTCAAGAAAGTTTAACTGAGATTGTTTACATCGTCTGTTGTAATGCGGATTTTGTTTGCTCTTGGGATGTTGTATCGAATACTGTATGTGGCTTTGCAAATTTAAACCAGTGCTGTCAATTGAGTGCCCTGGTGCAATTTACTATTAAAAAATAAGCAGTAAACAAATGAACGCTAACCCAAATCCTGCTCCCTGACCAGCACAAAAGGGATGTTTTACCATCAAAGAAATTTGAGTGAGGAAACACCTTAACGTTTCTGTGAGCGTGCAGTCTCACCAAAACACATTTACTGAAAGCGCAGCACAAAATTAGAGAGAAAAACTATTCTAAATGTACGTGTTTTGTTATAAAAAAGTGTTATAAAAAGTGCTAGTCAACAAAAAAGTGTACATACTATTCATTTGATCATTTGTAATCGATTCAAACCCTTAATTAATATAAGCTATTTCTCTAAAAGCTTTTCGATTCCTTTCTTTAAAAAGTCAATATTTTCAGAAACATTACTTTCTCCATCCCAGTGAATGTGCGGTATTAAGGAATAACCTCACAGACAACGGTTCTGTACTCCACCTCTTTTTACTCTGTTCTAATATCTTTTCAGGGTTAGGATAAAAGGATGAGAGAGTGAGAGGTAAGAGATGGAAGTAAAGAAGAGAGAGAGCACCAAAGCAGATGAGAGAAAGTCACTGTAGATGACAGCAAATTATGACAGGTAAAAAATATGTGAGCGAGCGAGCAAGAGAGAAAATGATGAGAGTTTCACTGGAATCAATCAAAAAAGCATGGCAGGATAGCCCAAATCTGTTTGATCAGTTCGGCAGAGAGATGAGAATGAAAAAAAGAGCAGGAATAGAGACAACGGAAAAAGCCAAAAAAACAAGTGAGTGGAAAAGGAGAAAGAGTTTGGAGACAACACCGTGACTGTCTACCTTGTCGGAAAGTTATGATACGCCGCTTTTCATCTGCCACGAAAACAAGATGGGATTGGAGAGATGGGTGGCTTTAGGAAAAATAAGATCCATATATCAAGCTTTACAGATACGAACCCTTCTGCATTCGTGATACTGGCAGAAGACAGCTGCTCCGAGGGCTTAGCTAGTAGTGGCTGATAGTAAAGCTAACGCTCGACGATAATCAAAAAGGAGAGAAATTAAAGCACAGCTTCTTCCAGGCCCCTGGGGTGCTTCCCCTTCTCTGCTCGCCAGCTCGCTATTTATATTGGGCTGCGATATGAGTGGGCTTGGGTTTATTTTTCTCTCCTTTTCTTTGGGAAAGTAGGATTAAGAGGTTTGTGGAGAGGAGAAAGAAGAGAGGAGTAATGTGAAGACAAGCTGATTCGAAATGGAGAGATGTTCATACGGTCGCCCTCTTCGAGCTGTGTAGAAACAGATTAAATCTAATTAAGGTTACACAAGCAAATTACAGAAGGTGGGTAGATGCAATCAGCTGGAGTGACAATTAGAAAAATGGGTTAGAAACATGCTACCGTTCAACTCACAGGAATTACAAAATGACTTATTTTTACTCCTCCAAAAATATGATGGTAATAACAATTTCATACAAAAAGTAGGATTTCATGCAGTAGGAACTAATTACAAGTACTTGGCAACAGCGCTGAGGATTACCAGTTGGTGAATAACAACGTTTTCAATAATGGCTAAATAACATTATCATGTACAAAATAACTTTTGTACAATTTTACTAATTTTGTTTATAAGATCTGTTACAGTCGTGTCATGAAGACAGTTCAAAATGTTTGCGCTTCAAAAAGGCAAAAAGAGCATGCAAACTATATCAAAACCAAGTCTCTCTGCACAACTTTACAACCTTGTCCACTGAGTGATCCACACTGGTAGAAATAAGAGAGATAGAAAAATAAATGAATAATAAATAATACAGAAAACAAATTCTAATGCTTTATCCAAGGTCATTTTAAGTGCATTGATGTTCCCATCCACGTGGCCTATGGGAATCTGGATTGCTAGCACCATGCGCCTCCAGTTAAGCCACACAAATGCTTCAATAATGCAATTGATGGTGTAGCAACAGAAAAGTGACACATATCTACCTTTCAATCAAACACCAACCTTTCTACACATTCTTACATTTGATGCAGTTTAAAACATACAAAAATGGATATAAGAGGATAGCAGGATTGTATGCTGCTCATATACATTTAAATTCACATTTGTATGTATTTTTATATTAATTAAATAATTCATGTATTATTATTATTTTATCATTTTTAAATATGTCTAATAATGTCAACATATATTTTTTAAAAATTACCAAAAATGAAAGTACGTAGATTTGATAAAGATAAAGTAGATTTTGTTCAACAATAAAGCTATGCATATAGTATCATTTTAAAAAAAGGTATTTACAGCAGCAACATTTAAACTTTAAAAGTTTGTACCACTGAAATTAGTCTATTAAAGGTTTAAGCTAAATGTATTTTGGCCACAAATTATAAACAAAACCCTTGCTTTATGCATCAGGATTTAAATCAAGTCACTCTTCCAAATCATTGCTTATATAACACTCCCTGCAGTTGCCTATACAGTATCTGGCACTGTCAACAAAAATATTAAAAACATGACATTTCCTGGTTTACATCACACATGGACAACAGATCACCACTCGGGCATCACAAGGTGTCTAGACCTTTTACATCAGAGTGCACAGATCATTCCTCCAATCAGATGGCTTCTTACACTACCGCTGTGCTGACAGCATTCAACTACAAATCTCATTCCCCCCTTCTGTCTGTGCATCTGTGATCTCAGAAAGAAGCTCTGCATATCTCTCTGACATACCAAACTACATGCCTACCTCTCACCCGAAGCTCAGTCCTGACAAGACTAAGATCATAATCCTTTCACCTTAGACCTCCTTATGAAATCTCTGTCTCAGCAGAAGATACAGTTGTTGCCACTAGGTGTGTAACACAGTTTCATCCTAGCTGACCAATGCAACAATAGTAAGTTGACTATGTTCCTTGTATAAATTTTACAATAAGATTAATTTGAAAAAAGTGTTGCACAGTGCACTGTTCTTTTTTTAATGCCCAAATGTTGCATTAATCCTCATTACAAATGTTGTACCGTTTGTGATTTATTACATGTTATTCCATTCTTAAATTGGGATACAGAATGCTATTAAAACTCTCTCTGTAAATGACAAAAAATTCAGGCCCACCAATGTCTTTCTAGCCAATCAGAAAACTAAACAAAAAACAGGTTTCAGTTCCAAAAGAAAGTATAGCAGACACTGTTCCTCCAAGTTTGTCAATTGCAATGCAGACATTTGCATTTGGCTCCTTACCTGACTCCTGCGATAGTTCAGCTGGCATTTGGCCCTGTCCTTCAGCACTTTCCCTCCATTGACAAACTTCCAATCATTCCAAAAGTTTTAGGATACAAACCAGAAGATTTGAAGTCATGGTCCACAGAGGTATATCTCTCCCTTGCCAGGCATTCAAATTTTGTATTTCTGCAATTTCAAAATTAAAGAATAGGGGTAAATAGACTGCTCCATAATTTCTTCTTAAAGGGGTGATATGACAGGGCTAAAACAAATATTATCGTTTGTTTTAGATGTAATGCAATGTGTATACACTATTTAAAGGAACAAAGGTTTTTAGGAGGATCTATTGACAGAAATGCAATATAATATACAAAACTATTTCTTCAGAGGTGTATAAAGACCTTACATATTGAACCGTTATGTTTCTAATACCTTAGAATAAGCTGTTTATATCTACATACAGAGCAACCCTACATACATTGAATTCGCCGCCAAGTTTTGTACATCATCCCTAAACGGACAAACAACTCTACAACGCACGTTTCCTCTCCCCTGCGGTATAGGGGTTGAAACGGATCGCTGAAGATCCGTGATCTGTACGGATCGTACTCTGCGCTCTGGGCTCGGGCAAACATCGAGATCGGCGCCCTCGCCCCAGTCCTGGAAAGTCTCTGCTGGTAAGTATCTCCATATATATCTATGAGTATCTCTGCTAAAAGCCTTAGTACCGCGGGTCCTAACGCGTCTCTGCTAGAAAATCTATATTAGCGCAGGTCCTAGCTCCTGCCTGACTTTTATCCTTCTTTTTAAACTTAAATTCCACAGACCTTTAATTTTATGTAATAAATAAGACATCGCTCTTTCTACAGTCTTTCTAATGTCCGCATGATCTCTTCCCTGCGTCAACATGAGAACGACATCTTTTTGGCCACCGTCGTGTTTGGACTGAGCCATTCAAAAAACTGCACCTTAAAGGTTCAAAAACGCTGTATTTTCCACATACCGTGCATGTTTGTATCTCCTCTTTGACCCGCCTCTCTGAAACGCGCAGATTTTTAACAAAGCGCATCGCTCTGAAAAGCGAGGTGTGCTAAGATTGGCCAGTTAACCAGTGCGTAGTGATTCGTCGAATACTGCAAGCGTGTGACAGAAATGTAACGCCTCTTACCATATTTGGAACATCATGTTCCCAAGCAATTGTACTGACAGGTGATAAAATGTTCGAGCCCGAATCTGATTCGGAAAATGAAGATGATCAAGCCGATACATTAACTTTGCCAGCGTGACTTGAGCAGGATGTAAAGGATTGGTAAGGTTTTTAAAAAAATATTATGTTAAATAGTTAAAAACTGTAGCTAACTGTTTTACCTTTTATATACGACGTTATAAAGATTTGCCGTTAGTGATCAACCAGTGTTACGCCATGTCTCGTCGTGACTCAACAAAGACAATAAACCCCATTATAAACACGACATTTGTTGCCTCTAGTTGGAACATAATTACTGATTATTTGGACATATGTTGTCTTTTTCCACGTTGCGTGCGTGTCTGCATTTGCAGATCACACAAAGAAACAACATGCGCTACAAACACATGACAAACTCAACTCACGTTAGTCTGTAACAAAGTCTTTTACAATGAAAATATACTTACAGGCTGCGAATCTGAAGCACCAGACTGTCCTTGCGAAGTTGTAATGGTTGGAATGGCCCACTTTTTAACAAAAGCTTTCGTGCACAGCCGGCCTTGATCTCTCCCAGGTTCATGAAGCGATCATCTGTGAAATGCGCTGCATACGCTTGAATATTCGGATTGTACTGTTCTGGAACAGTATTGTAAATAAAATGTAACCATTCGTTTTTAGTTGTCTCATCTTTAGGAATAGCAAACAAAGAGGCTTTCTTTTCACAACGAAACATACAGCATCTCCACGACATGCCTGCTGCGGCGATGATACAATGAGATTTACAAGTACGCCCACCTTACTTATGTACAGATTTGGGCGGTTTTAGGCCCAATCCCAATTCTACCCCTTACCCCTACACTTTTTAGGCGTGTCTCAATTCTCTTTTGGTTGGAGGGGTAGGGGTAAGGGGAAGGGCCAAATAGCCCTTCAAACGAAGATTTTTCGGGACCTCACTTCAAACGAAGGGCTAAAAGAAATTCATGGCTGCTCACTCGAGCAAGCAGACCCAAATGCAAGTAATTTTTGCCATTAATAAGGATTTGTATGACAATTTTTCATTTTATGTGTTACATTCAATCTTGTGTTTGTATTTACGGTGATGTTCTTTTAACGTTTGCAAAAAATCGCTAAAGTTTGCTAGCGGACAGCACTGATTGCACGGTATTAGAAAATATATTTTTATGTCATATACCCAGTGCATCGGCGCATGTCCTCTGACTTAACGTTAGGAGCTAGCAAAGACGTATGATGACGTTTACCAGTGTAGTAGTGGTGTCCCATTTCTTAGCGGAAAATTTGTAACCCTTCCCCTTGCCACTTTGTTTCAAGGGGCAAGGGGACGGGGCGAGGGGTAGGCGAAGGGGTAGAAAATAGAATTGGGATTGGGCCTTAGTCAAGTCATACTACGAAATGACGAAGATTCGTGGAGGTGTGGTTACACGAGGCATTTGAGGCAGGTCTGGGTGAGCATTCGCTTTTAGATAGAATGCATCTTTTGTTCCGACACTTTAATTTTTGCAATTTTACGTGTCTAATACATGTATGGGCAACTTATAACACACCAAAGACACAGAAAAACACGTAGTCGCGCCATATGACCCCTTTAATCATTCCATTAGATCAAAAATCGCCTATAGCTATACCATCTATTTTAAATGTTTTTCCTTCCTTGTTTTTGACAAAACGTGCTCCCACCCTCTTCTGGAAGACATAAAAAAGTCAAAATATAAAACACATAAGTCAAAAGTCTTCGCCATCACATCAAATACAGATGCCAACCAACCTACGAGACATTTTATGGTAGGGGAATTCAGTAAAAGCTTAGCAGCCATTATCTCAATTTTCCTCCAAACTGCAGTTCTGGTAACCAGCTTTATACCTGTCCTGTATTTCTTTCTCTTTCCCTTCCCACTTCCCTCCTCCCCTCCTCTCCATTTCCATCACCTGAGGATTCACCAGCCACCAGGATATCTGTAGCTTTTCAAAACTCAGGTCAGCAAGCAGCACATCAGCTGCTGTATGTTTTTCTGTGATATATTTTGACACCAGGGTTCTGTGTTTCCCAGTAGGCTTCATAAATTAAATGATTACATGTCTATAATCACATAGCTCTTTTTTTTATAGTCATTTACACCTACCACAACTTGTTTGCAACCAAATGTGCAGTCTGTGTACAGAGTACTACAGTGGAATTGGTGCAGTGCTCGAGCCTTATGGGGGTCCCCACCCTAAGACTTTTTTTGGTGGGGGTTAGTCTCGCAATATACAATTTATACAAAATACACAATATATTTGATCACAATATGCATAACTATATACTGTCATGGCTCAGCCTCTATTAGTCATGTTTTTCTTGGTCCTGTGGCAGAGCCATGACAAGGCCTTTGGTTATGTGTGGAGAGAAACATATTGTTGTCCTTTTGACAATAATATGCGTTCTCTCCAGTTTCTCGTCATTGGCCCCGCCCCTCTCGTTTCCTGTATTGTCTCCCTGCCGTGTCTTATGTTTCACACCTGCCCTCGCTCATTATCCTTCGTTTGTCTTCCCTATAAATGCCCTCATGTTTCTTTGTCCTGTGCTCGTGGATTGTACTTTGTACCGTGTATGTACTTCGTGCCTTGTACTGTGAGTTCCTGTTCGTTGTCTGAAACCTGTGCCTTGTTTGTTTATTTAATTACCTTACCCTGATTTAAGACGTTTGGTCGTGTTCTTTAGTTTAGTTTTTTTACTGTTCTTGCTTTCGTTTTGCCCCCTCGTGGGAAGTCTTTTGTTTTATATTTATCTCTGTTCTGTTTTCCCCATCGAGGGTGTTTTGTTTTGTGTTTTGATAATTAAAGTCTTGTTTCGTTAACCCCTTCACTGCCTGCCTGCATTTGGGTTCTCTCTTCAGCCACACCCGTGACAATATACTATTTATTAAAAGCAGGCTTACATAAAAGAACATGCTTCTTTTACTGTATTTTGGATCAAATCAATGCAGGCTTGCTGAACAGAAATGACTTTTGAACAGTAGTGTACGTCCAACAGAATAATTCTAGCATTATTTACCAATGTAGTATTTACAATTTTCCCTAAAAAAACTGGATGATTTGTGATAATAATGTTTGTTCCAAAAGACTTGTTTAAATGCAAGAAACTAGTTTATTAGATATTAAAAATATCAATTGTGACAAGACCGACTGTCAGTTTGTGTGTTAGTGTTGTGGGGATTTTTCAACGGTTTCAGTGCAGTAGGTGGGGGCAAGGGACTGTTATGAGTGAGTCCGTCAGTCAGCAGACTATTCAACCATTTCAGTCCAAAAGTCTGCTTTATTCAGGAACTAACTATGGCTATCAATATGTCAATCATAGCTATTTCAAGAGTGAATCCCGCATTTATATGCCGATGTAATTCCCGAAACTTTGCAGCGTGTATGTGGACGTTGGTCTTAGCAGCATGAAAAGTTTTATACAATTCTGAAAATATTATATATAGCACAGATACCGCATAACGAGAACACCCATTATAATTACTAAAAAGCTGTCACTCATCTTCATCGAGATCTCTAGCACCCCAGAACCAGGCCTAATAATAATTTACGTAAGGAATACAAAAGCCCCGACATGGAGTTGATAAATATAGGGGAAAGATATATAGAGAGAGAAAATTACCCCTCAAAAAAGTAGAAGCTTCCTCTTCCCGACTGCGAGTGGAGATTTATTATTCTCCATTTTTTAGCTGAAGTTAGCATCACCGGCGTGATGCCAATAAAGCAGTCATGTCAACGATGTCCTGCGCTTAGCGGTCTTTAAACGTGGGGCGGGGCATTTAAAATGTAACATTTAGACATGACAACTAGCCCATAAACAAACTTAATATCAATTATTGTAAATAATTAATTCACGAAATTTAACATATCTATTGCATGAATTTAATCACATTTGTCATTATCATTTTTACTCAAATAAAAATTTATGAGGGACCCCCTAAGTCTAATTTTTTATTTCTAATGGGGGTCCCTAATGCATTATGGGGGATCCCGGATCCCCTCCAGCCCCCCTTCAATTCGAGCACTGAATTGGTGTCTATACAGTATTGTACAGGTAGGGTTCTTAGAAGGCATTCATCAATGTGATCTCACAGGGAAAACGTAACTATTTTACAATGTGAAAAGTACAAAAACATTAACAAAAAAAAAAACAAGAATGAAGCCCCAACCTACTGAAAATTCATCATTTTATATGAAATTCATACAAATTTTCCATCCTGTAAAACAGTTACGAATTGCAATGAGATATGTTGTTTTGATTAGTCTACATAATGTTTCTGTAATTAAAAAATAATGAAATCTATTGGTGAAAGATTGTAAAACGCCAATTCAGTCTTTAAACGGAGTCCACCCAGAGATGATTTTGATACCTTTCTCTTTCGGTTTCTGTATTTGAAACCTTTCTGCAGTAGATTGTAATTTCTTTTCGAAATACAGCTTGTTAGGTGTTTCAGTCACATATATTTATCTAAATCTGGTAAAAGGCCATGACAAACAATGCTGAAGGTTTGCGGCAAGGCAATGAATGTGATAAACACATTCTACACAAAAGCAGTTTTTTCAGGGTACGATCCGAATACATCTCCTCCATTGACTTTAATTCAGGCATAACATCCTCTGGTCTCCCTGTTAGGATCTCACTGTGTCACAGGTTTTTTACCAGAGATTAATGTCTCCTCCAGGTGAAAGATCTCAGTTTTCGGTAAACTCACTGTAATACATTCTGGGATTGTCATATCCATGAAGAATGTATGGAAGAATCTTTCTTAAGACAGTATAATAACATAGTACAATTTATCTGAAGTAAACAAGTTATTTATATGGTAAGTGCCATTTATGTATGAAAGCATCTACACTGTAAAAAATGACACAGATATTTACTTAAAAAAATTAAGGTAACAGTATTACACAAAATATTTTTAAGTACTTTAAAGCATATTTTTAACGCAATATTCCACGAATAAATCAAGTAAAATTACCTAAAATATTTAAGCACGTCACATGATAAACTTAAAAAAATCAAAAAATACAAATTTGAGCATTGGAGATAACTTCTTGATCTTTTTTAAATTCAGTTTAACATTTATTATTGTTTATAACATATATGATGTACAAGTAAGCTGAGAGTTGACTCAGTACTGACATTAGCAGCATTACTGTTCACTGTGTGAAAAAACAACAGCTTGAGCTCTCCCACAACCTAAGCACAAGCACCACTCTTCTGAAAAATGGTAACCACGAAACTCAGAAATACAAACAGAATATCTTCTAAATCTTAAAGACAACTGAACAATAAACACTATCAAGTCTTTCATTTTATTCTAAAGCACATAAAATAGCACTGTTTCACTTTTGACTCTCCTAATGCTGTCGCATGCAGAGCATGCTGGGAACTCTAAATTCACTGCTCAGTTAAG
The DNA here is from genome assembly GCF_024868665.1 of Triplophysa rosa. Classification (NCBI taxonomy): domain Eukaryota; kingdom Metazoa; phylum Chordata; class Actinopteri; order Cypriniformes; family Nemacheilidae; genus Triplophysa; species Triplophysa rosa. The sequence continues at coordinate 30,731,571 of NC_079890.1, forward strand.
GAAATTAACTTAAATAATTAATGTCCACAAAAAATAATTAAATAAAGATCCTTTATACAATTTTAAGTGGGTTGAACATGATAAAATTAAGTTGAATTCACTCAATTATTTGCGCATTTAGAATTCCAAGATATTTCTATAATTTTAACTTCAATTTTGGTTAAAAAAAACAAGAACACAATTGTATTAAGTCAAGTTTACTCAATTAATTTCATGAAATCTACTACTACACAGAATCATTTTTTACAGTGTACTGTCTATGATGATGCTAGATTTACTAATCTAACTATCAAACACAATATAAAATTATATGGCCAAAACATTAGACACATTAGATACATTGTTTAGGATAAATAACTAGACAAAAAACACACATACTTGCGTATAAAACAAAACAAAAAATATTTACTATTAATAATTTGCTATAAAAGAGTTTTGCTCTAAAACCTTATAACCTACAAAAACACAAAGCAGATTTAAGATTAAAAAGAACTGAATAAATGTAGCTGCCACAACATGAAATAGTTAGGTTAAATATTTACATATAAAAATAAAATAAAACTATTGTTTAATTATACTACATTTGTGCATAATTCTTCACACATTCTTTCAGAGCAGGAATAAGGCATTTATGATTTTTAGGAAGAGAAAATAGTTCCCCTGCCTCGCTCTCTCAACAAATTTGTGTGTCTTTTTACAGACCAGGGCGCCTCTGATTCATCTTTCATTAAAACAACTGAAGAAGACATTAGCCTAGAGGTCCACATACCTTTTCTAAAAGGTGGATGCTTAAATAATAAATAAATAGCTGAAAGGAAGGACATATGTTTAAACAGCTTTGTTGTTTGTGATTAACGTATCAGTGACTAAGTTTTAGCAGACCAAAGTTGTATTAATTAGTCTAATTAATACCAAAATCCCCTGTAAACATTACATTAATACTCATTACCTCAGAAGAGAAAAATAAATTTGCCATAGGTCAACAAGTAAATATGACTGAAGTACCCAAAGTTCCAGTAGTTAGCTTCGAAATGTATTATGACTTATTAATTTGCATAATGATTCAGGCATTAGTTCGTGCATGGGGAAGCAAAGATTGATGGGAGTTTAATTATGACACTTCTTTGTTATTAAAGCCTAATCAGACTGCACTATCATATTTAAATCTTACCTTAAACTGTGTGCTGAAATATATACCACATAAAATCTTTCAGTAAAATCATTTCCTTTTCCTCTCAGCTGAAACGGAAATAATACATGCTTCAGATGTACTTTCAATTTACCCGTCTCATCCATCCATAGAGAGGACTACGAATAGAAAGAGAGCTAATGGATGCAAAAGAGAGAAAATACAGTGCATGGGGTTGAAAAGTTGAAGGAAGACGAAGTAAATAGAGGGGTCAGAAGACGAGTACAATGCAGCTGAGAGAGATAGCTTGTCTGTCATTTTCATTGAAGGTTGTAAGTTTCAGCCTTGACAGTTTCAATCTCTAAGCCATTTCCTATGCTTGCATCTACTCTTAATGTTTGTAGGCGCAATATCTTAGTCAACCAAATATGATGTCTTACTTTGTAATCAATTTCTATGGTTTGACATTTGCTTGTTTTTATATCTACTTGAAATCTTTTTCAAAACCTGATCTCATCCAAGCATTTTGCTTTCTGTTTTCCGCTCTCTCTCTCTTTCTCTCTCTAAAATCTTTTGTTCTCTATTTCATCTATATTAATGAACAGGCACACACAAAAGTGAAGTTCTACACCGCTAATGGAACCAAAACCAAATTGCAAAAATTGTTTTTAAGAAGTTTTTCCAAACATGCGTTTTGTTTGCCAAATCATGTAAACCTAATGTCGCCTTGTTGAGCCATTGATGCACAATGTTTTTAAAGAGCCACATAAACTTTTCACAGCTGGATTCTTGGAATTCTATGTTAACATTATAGAACATGAAGCCACAGGAGCTACGTTTAAATCAGAAAGAAATCATTAAAAAGAGAATGAGAATTTTAGAATGACACGACACAAATACGGACGCAACAGTCATTTCCTTCAACAACAGCGCGTTCTGTACATCATTGTCATTGCAATGTCATTGCACATGCGCAGAACTCCCAGTTTCAGCTATCTATCCGATTTAGGGGCGGTTTCCCAGACAGGGATTAAGACTAGTCCTAGACCAAAATAAATGTTAGAGCTGTCCAAACTGAAAACAACTTGCACTGACACATCTTAAAAAACATTAGTGCCATTGTGTTGTCTCAAAATGCACACCAGTAATGTTTTTTGTAAGGCATGTTTGTAAAACCGACTTAAATTTCATAATTTAACATGGCCCTAGTCCTGCCTTAAAATAACCCCTGTCTGGGAAACTGCCCCCAAGTGTTTACATGTCCTGTCAAGCGGATTAGAAAAGTTATAAACCACCCCTTACAATCAGAATGAAATTTTGATCGAATTGGCCATTTTTATTCCGATTGAGGTGTTTATGTGGAACATTTTTATTCGGACTGGATTTCAATGGAATACAATGGTCCATGTAAACGCAGTTAATATCTCCTTTATTAAACAATAAAGACATATTTAATGAAGTTGTCAAACAAATCGTCACATGGACATATTGACAGAAATAACATTCTTTGAAAAACAAACTCTTGACAGCTGAAATAAAATAAATGAATCCAACTATTTGTTCATATGTAATAATTATAAAAGCAGTTTCATGCAGTTTATAACGGTAAGATTCCTCCTCAGGTGCAAATGAGAACAGTGTGGGCTGCTCATGCCTGAACTCTAAAAGCATCTCTGTCTCACTTTATTCGTATCTTAAAGTTCTTCCACCTGGACAGTCCACCTGCAGCACCCTGGGGTTAAATGCTTTGTTTAGAGAGCACAGCGTGGTTATACAGCAAGACTGCAGTCTCAGTAACTCTGCAACTCACGCTTATATGATATAAAGAAACTGCGCAGGCCAGGCCTCGTCTTTCTGTCTGTCTGCTGTCTTGTCCTCACTAATCAACAAACTACCATCTTTGATGTCTCTCCAATGCGTATGAATTTCACTTCGCAAATAAGTAACATCGGACAACTCTGTGTTAATGGTATTTTGTATGTTATGCATAAAAAAGGTAGGAATAGCAATAGAAGGTAGTTGTTCCGGGAGATGGTGAATAATACAAATCATTCCCATGCCCCGTCATCACAGACAGCAAAACACAGCTGTTAAACTTTTTTCATGTGTTTATTATGTTACATAGCCGATTATTGTTTGGAAATGTTAAGGAAGTGCTTATGAAAAGAGCAAAGTGAGTTGAGATTAGCATGTACCTGTATGTTAGTCCGATTCATCTTGCCTTGCAAAAATCAGTCTCTGGCTCTAGAGGTTCATACTACATTTTTGTGGCAGTTGTTTAGATCATAAATACAGGTGTCCTCACATGGGTATGAGCTAGATGGGATTCTGTGGCTGAAAGAAAATATAAGGAATTCAGTCTAGGAGTGTGACAAGGAAAGGAAGAGATGATGATCTCTCTCGGCCCCTCACTTGACATCACCTTCGATCATGTGTGAAATATTACAGAGTAAAAGCCCACTATTTATTTCCAACCTACCCAAAGGGAACAGAGGGATAGAAGAAGGGGTGGAGTGAGAGAGGACCAGACAAACAAATATCAGGCTTTCCTCAATGGATTCGCTCTCATTCTGTTTCCATTTTGGACGGGAGATTTTGTTCTTTTTTTCTGTCAGACGTTCGCCACTCTGTGTTCCCTTGACACATTAGAATTACAAATTTATTTAGGCCCACTGAAAAACAGAAACATATATGAGTGTTTGGATATTACAGCCAGCAAAGTAAGTGAATGAGTGTGTAGGTGGGACACTGTCTCCTGCAGGGTCTCTAGAAACTCGAGTCCTCAGTTCGTGCATCTTTAAAACACCTACGCAAACACGTTTAATTTAGTCTCACAAGCCAACTCTCCAGCTAACTTCACCACGGCACCTGCTGTTATATCTGACTTCTAATGTCACTATTGAGAGAAATAGAGTAAATGTATGTGCATGAAACATTAGCTTTTCATTTGTACAGCCTTAATTGCGTTGATAAATTTAACAAACATGCACCTTTTGTGTTCCTGTGATCTGCATATTTAACAATCTGCAAATTTTTTAAATAGTCTTTGCATTATAATCATTGTGATCACCACCCCGATGCTTTCAATATGGTAAACAAACAAAGAGCATAACGTGCTGCCATCCACATACAGACAGATTTATAAATGAATGGAGAGCCCCATTCCAAAGAATCTCCATCCTTTATGGCTTCATTCTCTTTATATACATGGCCCTGTCATGCAGTCTTTGTTTTGGCATCCTTCAATAACTTGGATTTCATTTGAAAGTCTCTCTTCACCTGCTGTGTTATTCACAAGCAGGCTTGATGATGCGTTAAAGTGATACTAAAAGGTAATTGGCTTGAAAGGTTACCTTTGTTAATGATTGGTTATTCAAGCGGAAAGTCCTTTTGCCTTTTTCAAATGCATTTTGTATGGAGGCAAATGATGCCGCCTCACTTCAATATCCATTCGGATTTGCGGGTTTACTAATGAGAAGAGGCTTGATGCTCTTATGCAGTGATTAAAGGGCTAGTTCGCGTAAAAAATTCTTCATCCTTTACTGACCCTCGTGTCAACCTGTATCACTTTCTTTCTTCTGCAGAACACAAAAGAAGATATTTTGAAAAGTGTTTGCAACCAAACAACATTGGAGACCATTGACCTTCATTGTATAGGCACAAAGCCTTTCAGTCCCCATAGGATTTTGCAGAGATTTTTGTGATTTCTGTGCCCAAAAATGCTTAATTTTGCAGCGGCTTTATTCAAATTTTGCAATAAAAATTGTTGGGGTTTTTTACCAAAAAAGTTAAAGGAGTCATATGACACAGCTAAAACGAATATTATCGATTGTTTTAGATGTAATGTAATGTGTATACACTATTTAAGGTTAAAAAACACTGTATTTTCCACATACCGTGCATGTTTGTATCTCCTCTTTGCCCTGCCTCTCTGAAACAAAGCTTATCGCTCTGAAAAGCGAGGTGTGCTATGATTGGCCAGTTAACCAGTGCGTAGTGATTGGTCGAATACTGCAAGCGTGTGACGGAAATATAACGTCTCTTACCATATTTGGAACATCAGGTTCCCAAGCAATTGTACTGACAGGTGAGAAAATGTTATCGGTACTTTTTTATCAATTCGAGCCAGAATCTGATTCGGAAAATGAAGATGATCAAGCGATACATCAACTTTGCCAGCGTGACTTGAGCAGGATGTAAAGGATTGGTAAGGTTTTAAAAAAAAAATTATGTTAAATAGTTAAAAACTATAGCTAACTGTTTTACCTTTTATATACGACGTTATAAAGATTTGCCGTTAGTGATCAACCAGTGTTACGCCATGTCTCGTCGTGACTCAACAAAGACAATAAACCCCATTATAAACACGACATTTGTTGCCTCTAGTTGGAACATAATTACTGCTTATTAGGACATATGTTGTCTTTTTTCACGTTGCGTGCGTGTCTGCATTTGCAGATCACACAAAGAAACAACATGCGCTACAAACACATGACAAACTCAACTCGCATTAGTCCATAACAAAGTCTTTTACAATGAAAATATACTTACAGGCTGCGAATCTGAAGCACCAGACTGTCCTTGCGAAGTTGTAATGGTTGGAATGGCCCCACTTTTTAACAAAAGCTTTCGTGCACAGCCGGCCTTGATCTCTCCCAGGTTCATGAAGCGATCATCTGTGAAATGCGCTGCATACGCTTGAACATTCGGATTGTACTGTTCTGGAACAGTGTTGTAAATAAAATGTAACCATTCGTTTTTAGTTGTCTCATCTTTTGGAAGGGCAAACAAAGAGGCTTTCTTTTCACAACGAAACACGACATTAAACCACGACATGGCTGCAACGGCGACGATACAATGAGATTTACAAGTACGCCCACCTTACTTGCGTATAGATTTGGGCGGTCTTAGTCAAGTCATACCACAAAATAACGTAGATTCGTGGGGGTGTGGTTACACGAGGCGTTTCAGGCAGGTCAGGGTGAGCATTCACTTTTAGATAGAATGCACCTTTTGTTCCGACACTTTCATTTTTGCAATTTTACATGTCTAATACATGCATGGGCAACTTATAACACACCAAAGACACAGAAAAACATGTATTCGCGCCATATGACCCCTTTAAAAATACTACTTGAATTGGCAAATAGGGCTCTTCTTTAAAACTACCACCTGTGAAAACATAATTTCTGCATTTCCTATTATTAAAAGGCATGCAGCAGATTCATCCTGAAGGTCTGGAAACCTTGGCCGCTTTAAGTTTAAGGCCCGCCCAAGAGGCCATTTTGACTGACAAGTCAAGCAACCAATCACGTTTCATTTCATGCCAATTCATGTCTATGGTTGTGGAAATGTCTCTGCGATGTGCGATATTGTTTATACCATGAACCTTGCATACTTTTAAGAAATCAGCGTTTAGTTGATTGTGATGAATGTTCACTGACACTGAAATAAACATGACAGCTTTCTTTATAGATCAGATGGCTTTATGTTGTTTCCAGGTGTGTTGTTTAAGAACATGACACACACATCGGTGAGGCTGACTTGACTCAAAGCCAATAGCCTGCGACCTTTAGCCAAAAATGCGTAACGGCTAATGCTAACGCCTTCAGCAAAACAAAGGAAAGGAGACCAGAGGCTAGTTTTTTTTTAATAGATGGCAATGGATGTAGTTAGCAAATTGTAAGTGTTACAGACAGACCCTTCTATCTCCCTTCTATAGGATCTCTGCTTGACTTTTGGAGCAGGTTTTGATGGAATGCGCGATGTGATGATGTCACATGGCGTGTCTTCGGCCAAATTATGCGGAAAATCTGCGACAATCTCTCGATTTATCAAGTTACCACAAATTTTGCAGGGTTTGTTTGATTATGCGTTAAATTCTGCGATCTCAAAATCCTGCAGGGACTGCTTTGAGGTATTTCTCAAAATATCTTTTCATGTTCTACATAAGAGTCATGTACAAGAAATTAGGGTGAATAATTGACAGAATTTTTATTTTGGGGAACCTGTAGATTTTTTTTAGCATTTGTTCATTTTAAATCATTTTTTGTGAAACTCCAGCCTCTCTTGCGGTTTCTGAGGGACCTGTATCAGGAATTAATTCACTGGTTTTGTGCCAGATACACACTGGCTTGATTAAATTATATATGCTACTGGCCCTTTAAATAGCTTTAATGTTTGTAACTACTTCTTTGTGATAGCTACCAGTGTAGCAATCTACTTTTTCAAATGGATTGCTTGACTGTAGCTTACTTTAAATTATAAGTAGCTCGTATCTTGGAAAGCTACAGTTTAAAAAAAGTAGCTTCCAGAACACTATAGAATCAGTGCATCTCTTGGGAGAGACTGATCTCATTTGCTGATGATGTGTGTGTATGTGTAGCTTTAGAACACTGACCAAAAAGATGCTGAACAAAATCTGCTTTCCATCTTGCTGCAAGCACCCAATTTGCTCAAATCTCAATAACTATAATTCAACTAAAAACAGACTACGATACACAGACACGTATACATACATGTATACACACACACTTACAAACATCCTGACAGGGTGTCCGTTCTTAGTCCATGTGGCTGAAATGCATGCATGCTCACGAATGCTCTTGACAGGCTTTGCTCTCCGACTGTTTGCTCGAGTTGTCTTGATTATAGTTGTTTGTGACACTCAGAGGTCCACTCTCTGCATTCCGCGAGAGGTCCGTGCTCCCTCACTGTCCGACTATACAGGCTAATGGCAACTCACTAAAATCCTCATTAATCTCAATCTCACAGTTAGCTGCCTTCAATTCACCTCTGAATGATAGTATTTTCTTTCCTCTGAAAAAAATTGCTTATAAAATTGCTATTGTATGGCAACAAATCATATTTTGACATGCCCAAATACAACGGGTTAGAATCAATCAGCCACGTAGTGAACTTTGACATTCAATAAACGTCAACCGATATTTATATGCGCTGCTAAGCGTCCGATGAAACCAGGGCTCGTGGATTACAGAATAGCATAACAATTATGCGAGAGCTGGTTGTGCCGAGGGGCGTGGACCATCAGTGATGAAGAGAAGAGGGTGAGGGGCAGAGAAAGGCCATCAAATTAGCCCGGTCGTTTGCTTGCGAGCTATGTGGCTCGTGAGAGGGAGAAACGCTTTAGACTATTTGCTTTTAATGAAGCATGTGCATACGTGTGTGATGGAACCCAGGAGTGTGAAATCACTAAAGAGGGGGAAACGCAAACGAAAATGACAAAACTTTCTTACCCCAAACTGTGTCACGAGTTAAAGGGATAGTTCACCCAATATTCAGTCCTCGTTTATTTACCCCCATGTCGTCTGTGGAACACAAAAGAAGATATTTTGTCTCTGTGGTTTTGTATCCATACCATGGAAGTCAATGGGGTCCAATGATGATTGGTTACCAACATTCTTCAAAATATCTGTTTTTGTATTCTGCAGCAGTAAGTCATTCAAGTTTGGAACGATATGAAGGTGAGTAAATGTTGACAGCATTTTCATTTTAGGGTGAACTACTGTACAGTATCACATAAAAGCAGTACAGAATACTGTACACAATTGTACAATCCTATCATTAATAATATCTTTTGCAAATATCCCATATTCCAGTGTGACGTCACATCAACCAAGTTACACTGGTCTCCTCAACTTGTGTATGTGCTTATCAGCTATCCCAGGGGCCTCTTCAGATGAGGTGTCAATCCTTACTCCAAGAGATCTTTACTCCTGTAAAATGAAGATCGCTTCATTCTCTTACAGCTCTGATTTACAACTATATTTTCTATACTTGTGCCCTATAATGACCCAGTTATGATTAAATGCACCACTTATGTATATATAGTATGTCGAAATGTGTATATATAGCCACGGAAAGGAATTAAGAGATTAAAATTAGTTTTTCTGTTTTTTAAAATGTACTATTTATAGGTATGTGTTTAGCTAAAATGATCATTTTTGTTTTATTCTGTAAATTACTAACAATATTTCTTCCAAATTTAAAATAAAAATATTGTTTCTATTTGCATTCATTTGCAGAAAATGAAAGCTGGAGAAACAGTTGAGGAAAAAAAACTGAAAATATGCTGTATTTTTATAGACCCTCAAACACTGCAAAGAAAACAAGTTCATATTCACTTTTAAGCAATATAACAGTAATATTGTATATATTTAGGAAAAGTTCTATTTATGTGATAATCACAGTTGTTATGTGTCTTGTCATGCTGTCAATCTTTCACATTGCTGTTGGATAACTTTATGACTGAGTTGACACTGCACTGGAATGGCCACACTACACTTATTAAATGCAATTTTGGAATGGTCTCTCAATTTTTGCCACAGCTGTATAATACATTTATAACATGCTATGCTTTCATTTTATACAGAGTACAGACTAACTGCTATGTAATGTTACCATACATTGCAAATACTCAAATATACACGCCAGCAGTCTGTACTACACAACACATATATAAACATACACACAGGCAACTGTCTGGCTATGCGAGGGTGCTTGGTTTTAATGGGTAACAGGAGGGTCTGCAGTTTATGCATGTATGTGTGAATCTTTTGAATCCAGCGTGTCTGTGTGTGTGTGTGTGTGTGTGTGTGTGTGTGTGTGTGTGTGTGTGTGTGTGTGTGTGTGTGTGTGTGTGTGTGTGTGTGTGTGTGTGTGTTGTGCGTGCGTGTACGTGCAAGGTGCACAGGCTCAAGGTGAGTAAGTGGAGGTAGAATTGAAAATGACACTCGTGGGTAATGGTACTCCAACCGCCTGTGGAGCATCATGGGAAATGACCTGGAGGATGTTGTTTTGGCATCTCACTGCAACCCAGATTATGTCATTGTTTTCATGTTTCACATTTCTGATTAGCACTGTTAAATTTGAAACAATGTAGGTTTTTCCTTAAGTATCTTTATACTTTTAGTTTCTGTCTACCAGGGAGTGTGCTAAACGGATGTTGTTAACAGTACTCTATTCTGTTTTTGGTAACACAGCACAATGTTTTACAGCCCACTGGAGGCGACGCATCTCCTTCCCTCTGAATGCTGGTGTAATTTAGGATTACTACAGAATTAATTAAAGAAGTTTTTAAGGGGTTCCAAATGGCTGATGTAGTATATTGCACTGTGATTCCCGCTGAGAGAAAAAGAAAGTGACTTTTAAGTGACTAAGGAACCGGATACGATGTAATGAGAATTTCAACTGCAATACAAAAGTGAATGTTGATTTACTCTTCATATCAACCATCAACGCTCTTTCTCTTATTATTTCTTAACCACTGACACACTGGAGATCTCATGCCACTCTGACATTTTCATTAAGTGCCTTATACGATCACACTCATACTCTCCTTCTATCCTCCCTTAAAGTCAGTGTCGGCCCTAAATCAATATAATGATGTCAGGGTCAAAGTGAATGTGCATCTATAGCCTTGCTTCAGAACGTCACAGGAAAAACACAAACGATATCTAAATGAGCACACCGGTCTAGAAACATAAGGTGTGTTTGTTTGTGTGAACCTGCACACGCTACTTTTGCAGTACAACAGAGATGGTGGTAATGATGTGCTCTCCCACACCTCCCTGTCTCTTCTACTGAGTGTGTATCCTGAGACGTGCCAAGCCATCTGCTGCGTTTGTGTGTGTACACCCAACAGCTCTCTTTTGATCATGCCTGATCAAGTCGCTTTTCCCCATGCGCTGTTACGGACTTTGATATCTTTTAAGGAATCGCTCTATATTTTGTCAGATCCAATAATTCCACTCACAATTATTACTCGGAGAAAAAAAAGCGTTTCATGACGCCCACCACGCTTTCAAATTTAGTCAGCAAAAGGCTTTTCTTTTGAAGCTCAAACTCAATGTTTTTATTTGAGAGAAGGAAGGAGACTTTTCTTCGCCTCTGTTCTTTGATTATGTGATTGCATTAAATGCAGCAGAAAAGCTCAAATCATGGCTGAGGGTCATATGGAAGAAAAAACAAAGAAAAGGACTGATTATATAAAGTAATGAGAGAATGAAAAGAAATCTCTCACTGATTTGGTGAAATGAAGTTCTCACAACATTGAACTTAGCTTCCTCTGATAGTTTAGTAGGCCTATTCTGTGTTATTAGTATCCCTTAAAAGCGTCTCTATTACTATTGACATAAGTTGTGTTTAGAGATTTAAGCAACCCACCTCAAGTTTACACATTACAATTTGTTCTGCATGTTACAGACAAGAAAAAATGTGTGGCTTGTTGCAAACTATTACATTTTGAAGAAATCGGACTAAAAGTTTTTGATAAAAATAAGTTAGCAAAACTTACAGTATACAGTAGCAAAAGTCTTAGTATTTTCACCCCAAAAATGGTTTTAAGCCAGTTATATATGTTGCTGTATAAATAGGTTATGTCCTTCAGCAAATAAGTGAAAACGTAACAACATATTTGTCCTGTGTCAGCCACAGTAGTGCTTCAAAATGGAGGGGTGAGCGGTGGACTGAGTTGTTGGTTGCAATTCCAAATACTGATTTGATTGTTAATTGACAAATAAAATCGATTTATGACATTATTTTTGAAAGCAAGTGAAAATGTCTAAAACTTTTCGCAGTACTTTGCAGTAGCTTTAGGCAGGTTGCGCATCAATCAATGTCTTTTTTGTATGTTTTTGTTTTCACCCATTTAACTTTTTAAAGAGCTACACAGACAAAAAAATAGCATTGCATGTCATATTTACATTTGGCTGTTACTTTAAATTGGCTTGAACGCTTTGAGTTTGGAAGTTCTGAGTTTGAATTCCTGCCTCCGACCCTGTCTAGAAGGCAGCATATGGGACCACAATAACATAGAGACTTGTGGGTGAGCTTTGTTGTTTTGGAAAGTGGGCAACCCCCTAAAAACCAAGCAACCTAGACCGCCCTAGCAACCACATAACAACACGCCGCCATCCACCCACAACACCAAACATCTTGGTTGCTTTGCACATTAACACCACTCACATTTTCTGTGTAAAACCTAGTTTCTTTATACAGCCCTATTTCCCTTTGTTGGCTAAGCAAACATTTTACAAAGGTTGTGTTCAATTGTAATATTCATCTTTACAGGGAATCCGTTTAGTTTAATGACTGTTGTCTGTGAATGACGTATTCTACTGTACTGCTTAAATGAGTAGTTCACTTCAAAATTGGCCCCATTCACTTTCTATAGTAGGAATAAAAATTACAATGGAAAGTGAATGGGGGCAAATTTTGAAGTGAACTACTCCCTTCCACAAAAAAGGAAAAAGCAGACACAGAAAGATTAAAAGCACTGAAAGAGGTGCTTGCCTTTGGTCAGAGGAACACAATGTTATAATACTCACACAAACTGCATGCGGCAGTGGTGTATGGACGAAGATGCAGGCACACTTTGAGCAAAAGAAAAGGCAGCCTTTGATCTGGGTAGGTCTATTTCCCCCTGCATTTCAAAGCGGAGACAAAGCACACAGTCAACACACTGATACTCTGAAACACAGAGCCACACATGTACAGCGCCACTCAGCGAAACCCTCTAGCACTGTGTGTCCTTGGTCGAATGACTGACTGACAAACCCAGGCTTAGGCCATCAAATGGACGTACTCTCTTCACTTTGTGAATTCTCTTCCTCTTTCTGTCAGTTTCTCACACATTCACTCGTTCATCCCCCAGTGTTTTACATTCACACCATCGCACTTTCCTGCAGTGTATGGGAATATTTATGTACTGTAAGTGATATGTCAACTCGAGGCTTTGCATTTTGGATGTTGCACATTTGCTATCACAATCTGATGGTGTTTTTGTTACACTCTTAGCGCTAGTTTACAGCGTCTGCGCGCCACAAGGCACAGACAGTAAATCGCTTCTCTCCTCTACTGAACCAGATAGCAAGGCAGAGTTAAAGCGACACGCCAATATCATTCCCTTTCTCTGTCTAAATTTATTCTTCTCTTGCAATTCACTCTGTCCCGTTTAAGGGTCAAAATTTCCCTCTCCACACATCCCATACACTGACTGCAGCGCGTCTGTCCTCCTCATCCCTCTACTTCGATCAAGTGAATTTAATAAATTCTATACAAGTCAAACAGCCAGGCTTGATCTCTCAAACAAAGAGAGCTTCTATTTGATTTGCGCAAACTCTGCGGATGAGAGTCGGGATGAATAATACATGCCTCTCTTCTTCATCGTATTCGTCCTTATTAAATATCTCCCAAGCACCCCTCTATTCCCCCAGCAGGCCCTGTCGCCCCATTGCCAGAACCCTGGCTTTATCTCGTTCCTCTCTCCTTTTTGCCCTACACTACATACAGTCTTTGTTTTTTTTTCTTCAAATCTCTCATTCTCTGTGTAGAGAACGAGAGAGACACATTAATTTGATAAAGTGAGCTTTATTATTGGCAGTAGGGAGGCTCTTGTTGTGGTGGAATAGATGACTGCGCTGCTCGTGTTTTTCCAGAGAGCCCTTCCTTCCCTCCAGAGGCCCGAGCTGCATTAGCTGTGCTTTCTCTCCAGAGAGAATAAAGCCGGTCCTTTTTGGTTCAGCCATACAGACCATCAAAAGGTGTCGAGAAAAAAACTGCTTTAAATCACTGCTATTATTCTAAGGAAAAGCATATATTCTTACTCGACTCGATCCTGAAACCCGCTTGAGTCACCATGACCTTGATATGATCCAGCTCTACTTGACACACACACGACCTTCCTGCCGTTGCAGATGTGCCCAGCTAGAGATAATAATCATATGCTTATTGTATATATCATAAATCTATTATACAAAATCTATTCTGTGTTTCACAGATATCGAAAGGTTTTCACAAGCTTGTTCATTCTAGAACACGCATATTCTTTGGCAGACCGGTTCATTTTGGTTGCAGATGTGGGAAAGTGAAGCCACCTACACTGACACACGCACAAGAAACCTTTGATATAGCTGGGAGTGGTTTTGAGGGCTTTAACTCTATTCAACACACTTCAGTGGTGCATTACTGCCATCTAGTGCAACACCTTTTATTGCTTACAACAAGACGGTTTAAAATAGGGTTCGTTTTATGAGAGAATGAGAGGCTGATTTTTTTTAGCGGAAAAAGAAAGACAGGGGAATATATGAGAGAGCAAGGTTGCATTGTTTTTTAACATTTCTCCTACTTGCTCTCTCTTTTTCAGCTGTCTGAACAGCACATTTATCATAAGGATCTTCTTGGCGTTTCTCAGTGTGGAATTGATGAACCATCAACACAATTCTCTTCACTTTCTCTTTATATTGATAAAGCAATCATGCATGTTTCTCCTCCAGTCACCAGTGCCCACTTATAAGATAAATGGCATGTCACACAAACACAGTTTTGCTTTTTTCTATTGCTCTAATGTATACTTCAACCTGTCTGAAGAGAGCAAAAATGAAAGAGACAGAGAGAGAGAGAGAGAGAGAGAGAGAGAGAGAGAGAGAGAGAGAGAGACAGAGAGAGAGACAGAGAGAGCGAGAGATGGTGCAGTGCAACTTCCACTGTCTTAAAATCCATGTTGCTCTTGAAACAATGTGTGTCTTAACTATTTTAACCCTTCCAGAAAGGGATGAAACTGAAACTAAAAACTAAAAAAAACCTTAAAAAAACAACCTTTAACCCATTACAATTCAAAGCTGAAAATCCCATACTAAAATATTACATACTGTACACATGAGGGTCAAACTATTTATTGCTGAATTTTCTATATGATACATAATGATCTTCATTAAACTTTGATGTCTTAAATAGCTATTTTTAATTGAAAGCGCAACACAATTAAGAACAACCATTCAAAAACATTTGTTTACGTGTGTGTACTGATTTAACAAACCTACAATAACTGTCTGTTTTAAATAACATCAATCTCTTAAACCTGACTGGGCCTTGTTTTCAAGAAACATAAAAATTCTAATTGTAACGGTATTGTTACTAAGCGTTTTCTTACATTAAGGGCTTTCTTGCAACCGGGCCCTGACTTTTAGCAGGTGAGGAGACTCAGCAAAAGGGAGAGAGGGTGAATGGTGATGGGTTGAGCGTTACAGGAAGCTTGGGGTAGTTGCCTGCTGGGATACTTTACAAATCATTTTCAATGAGACAGGCAGAGGGAACATAGAGCTAAAAGTGCCATAAATGTGCAATAGATAACTGCAGTGCGCATCTAAAAGCTGTGCCCATTTCTGCTCTACAAATGTTCCTATATCGTCTGCGTACACCAGGTAACAACCGGCTGACGATGCTGTTTTTTACTTTCTTTAAATTTACATTTTATGTGGCATATTTATTTGGCTGGCCCTCAAGTTAAGTTCCCACAGGGGGAAGCGGTGCTCTCTATGACCGGTCCATTCCTGCTAACAGATGAACAGCTTCAGGTGAAATATCACTTTAATCCAAAGCTTGAGGAACATGATTTTTTCCTGCACACTGATATGATAGCTGTTTTGTATTAAAAGGCCAGTAAATACATATTTTAATAACATAAAATGTCATTAAAACAATATCCGAAATAAAAGTGTCAATACTTGTCTTTGCAAGAGCAGGAATTCAGTCATCATTTACGTTACTCACCCTGATCAAGTCTCCAAATATTTCATAGCCTATGCCGTTAGGAGAGATTGTTGTCAAACAAAAGTACCACAAAAGTCCATAACTCCATTTTCACTTAAGTCATAAGCAGCTTTTTTGCGGACTGTCCGAGTTCACCTTGATTTGAAAAGACTTACTGAGGCTGAAAACTGTTTTGTATTGCAAGCAAATTGTCAACGCGTATGTCGCGTTTTAATCCGTTGCTTGTCTGGCGCATGCGTAGAAAGTTGACCGTGCAGGAGGCACGCGTAAACGAAGAGTCTAGCTGTGAGCGCACTTGAAGCGAAGGAAGGCTCGGTTTCAAAGACAAGGCTTAGCTTAAGCCAGGACGATGCCTTAGGTAAATTAGTTTATTTAAGTATAGCTTTTATTAAAATGCCTCAAGAAAAAAACATTACTGGTGTGCATCTTGAGACAAAAATATGACACTTACATATTTTAAGATTTTTCAGGGCTAGTTATTTTAATTTCAGACAGCTCAATCATTCAGTTTAGTTTGGGACTAGTCTTGTCTGTGAAACCGGGCAAAGGCGTTTTAGTTAATGAATTGCCTATGAGGGCTTACCACCAGCACTCGACGAGGATTATGGGATATCCTTTTGACGTGACAAGCTCCAGGGCGCTCAAAACGTGGCTGTAATGTGTCAGGTCAGGCATGTCGGTGTCAGGTCAGGCATGTCGACGTCAAATGTGTAAAAGTGACTTCTCATTTAAACTCCCCCTGTAGCCAATGGTATCCGTTAAAACTTATATACTTGATCAAAATCAAAAACTGAAAATATTTACGTTTATTTCCTGTGAAAATAATTTCCTATTTGATTATTACCATATGAGCACATTAAAGGAATAGTTCACTTTACAATTTAAATTTCATGATAATTCTCTCACCCACATGTCATAAAAGCCGTCCATGTGTTTATTTCTTCTTTCGAAAACAAATTGAGGAAAGCTTTCAAGGGTCCTTATCCATATAAGGTGCTGTTGGTTTAAAGGAGTAGTTCACCTTCAAAATGAAAATTCTGTCATCATTTACAAGCCATCTTGAAAACAAAAGATATTTAAAAAAAATGTTGGTAACAGCACAGCCCCCCATTCACTTCTATTGTAACCAATGTGAATGGGGGGCTGTTAATAACATTTTTCAAATTATTTTCTTTTGTGTTCTGCGGGAGAGTCATACAGGTTTGAAATGACAAGAGGGTGCGTAAATGTTGACAGAATTTTCATTTTGAAGGTGAACTACTCCTTTAAGGTCCAAATTTCAGTTTCATCGGAGCTTCAGAAGGCTCTACACGACACCAGCCGTGTGTTGTCTAGCCAAATGTTTAGTCATTTTCCAAGAAAACAAAAAATTAAATACTTTTTAAACATAAATGCGCGGCTTGCACTGCCTCCGCGATGCATGTCCACGACTTGTGTAAAACACACAATCAAGTAGGAAAGGTTACGCGTGACGTAGATTTCGAAAAATTTACACCATGACCAGTTTAAACAATAATCTTGCACAAAGACATATTACGTGTCATTAAACAACCAATAACTTTTGAACGGTCTTCTTTCTCCGCACTCATAAACACTGGGTCGGAACTTCCGCTTACGCGTGACCAAACCAACATGATTACATAGTACGTGAAGTCGTGAACGCGCATCGTGGAGGCACTCCGAGGCAGTGCAAGCCATGTATTTGTTTAAAAAGTATATCATTTTTTTGTTTTCTTGGGAAATGACCAATTGCTTCGCTAGACAACACCATTATTCATCGGCTGGTGTCATGTAGAGCCTTTTGAAGCTGCGATGAAACTGAAATTTGGACCTTAAACCAGGCCTGTATGACATAGGTGAGTGAATTATGAACTACTCCTCTAAGTGTCCCATGCCCTCATCATTTTTGTCAACTCACCATACATTCACTTGTGTACAAGCATCTTGACATAAAATAATAAAAATAAATCACAGACACTTTTTAAGGGATTGCACAGATGAGACTTTTGCCTCATTTATTTATTAACTTGTTCTACAGTATACAAATATTCACACAATAATCAACTCAATCATCTCAACATTCATATCTTGATGTCAGTCACTATATACACAACATATGTGTGTATGCATATACCCTTCATCTTTGTGTCACCACGCAAAATGCTGAGTGAATGAGTTCTGAGACACAATTTAGGCACCGCTGTCTCCATGTCCTCTCTGGCACTGGATTTGCACTTCAAAAAAAGGTGCAATATTTTTAGCCAAAATAGAATCAGTTTAGTCAGTGCCTTGTTTGGGATGATTCATATGAGGGGAAGAGAGGTATTATGATCACAGTGATGGTAACACCCTTGAAACAGGGCACTCAGTCCACAAGAGAGGGATTTGGGGTAAAATCTGCACATCATATATATTTCTCCTCAGAAAAAAAGGTCTTTCCTCAGGTACCCTTAAGAAATCAAATTTCTACAATTAAATAATTTCTATTAAACATAATCATGAAAAACTAAAATAAAAATATATTTCAGAGAATAAATGTGGTAAGAAGCATGGTAGATGCATCAAATCATTTTTTCTTCTGGCTCTGATATTAATTTGTTGCTTTTCGATGCATCTTTACAAATATTCTCCTTCTTCTAACTAATATAACTTACTTTTATGCTGCCAAAAGCGAATCTTTCCAGATAAGGAAAGCAGTAGTGCAACAACCTTTAGCAGGATAATTCAGTAGCGCTTTCCACACAGCAGTTAGTCATGACGCCTTATATACCTCAACAACACCTGGACAAAATACAATTAAAGTACAACTGTGGCTGTGCTGTACGCAGCTTTTGTCTTTTTTTGTCAATGTTGACCTCAAACTTGAAAGGATATTTTAAAATTAGTGAAATAATGAAAAATATTTATGTAATTCATGTAATTTATGATCATTTGTATTAATTCACTAATTAAGCATTTATTTGTGTTCATTATTTTACTGTGTAGGCGTTCTGACATGCTACTTTATGTTAAGTGTTACCATTTTTTCTTAAAGGAAATTTGTCAAGTACAGGAGCTCTGTGGCAGTAAACAGAAAGAGAAGAAACTGAAAGCCTGTATTTCACCCTGTGCCCTTGAAAGGAAGAGATTTCAGATGATTTTCACACTATAGGGCAAACCTTCATGAATCACAAAATAATAAACATAAAAACTAAACACTGTGCTCGCGATAATGCAGCGATATTATCTAAACTATTGTGACTTCATATGGTACAGTATAGTTTAGAGTTCAAAAAGAATTGCTCAGGTCCAAAATCTGTGGTTATTTTCTCATCCTCGTGTAGTTAGTTTTTCATAGAAAGCAGAAATTTGTTTGTTTATTTATTTATTTAACTCCTGCCATAAGACATCAGTTGAAAGTAACCAGGATCTGTGAAGCAGAGCCATTGATAGTCTCTATTTATGGGTGCGCCAGACCTCCCACACTCCATCTCTGAGAAATGTCATTTCTCTACCAAAACACAACCAGTCTAAATGTAATACTGAATATACTGTAGACGAGAGTTTTGATTGGGTCTGGTTTAACTTTAAAATATAAGTTAAAATTCCTTCTATAGAGTTTTTTAAATTGCTGTTAATAATTGACAAACAAAAACGATAATAAGGTCAAATGAAATATGTCACATCAGGAAGTTTCCCACTCCTGCATTAGTGTATTTCATGAAAAACAACAGCAAACTACTTTCAGAGTGAGTAAATAATAACAGTACTTATTTTTTTAGGTGAAGTATTTTTTCTGTAGAATCACATAATGTTGGGCTATTTTTACATAGATATATAATATAACTAGATGTCGCATAAGAGCGCTAGTAGACATGTCCGCCATTTTGTAAAGGTCCACTGAGGCCACAACGCTGCACAGCAATGGCTGTGAAATCCAAGCGGCTTTAAATTCCTGAAAAAAATGGGATACATTTTTGTCATGTGTTAGTTTAGACAAGTTTGAGTTTACACAAAAGTAAATAAGTTTTCATAATCATACATGTGTATAACTATAGTTGCAAATGCCCAGTCAGTATGCTCTTGAGGGTTAACAGACCGGCTTGGCAAGGTTGCCAGATCTTTGTAACAACATCAATCATCACACCTAATGTCCCTAATCCAAATAACAGAACTTTCATAATCATTTTAAGAATGACAGCTAAATATCGAAATCCTTCCACTATTAACCTGCGGAAAAAACATCCTGCAGTAACAGTTTAAAACATAAACCGTATAAAATATGGACAATGCGCTCCCATTCACTTCCATTGTAAAAAAAGGAAGCCAATACGTCAGAGTTATGGCCACAGCCATTAACGTCATTTGGAGCTAGAGGGCCCTGTTTTCACGATCTAAGCGCATGGTGTAAAGCGCACGGAGCAGGTGCAATCAGGGCGTGTCCGAATCCACTTTTGCTAGTTTAACGACGAGAAAACGGTTGGCGCGCCCAAGCGCATGGTCTAAACGGGTTGTTCCGATTCTCTTAATGAATCATGGGTGTGTTTTGGGCAAAACGTGCAGTAAACCAATCAGAGACTCATCTCCCATTCCGTTTAAGAGCAGTTGTTTTCGCGCCATGGTGGATTCGCTATTTACACGGAGGAATTTGCAAGAGCAAAGACCGGACTCCTCTCCAGAGAGGAAACGCACACATCTACAGGACAAGCCGGATTTTTTATCTTTATGCACACAATAATAATCTTTTACATTGTAGTGCATTTATTTGTAATATTTGGCATGTTTGTGTGCTGCTGCGCGTCCCTCTGTGTGTAATAAGCAGAATGTACGAGCACTGTGCACCCACCCATAGGTGCATATTACTAACCCGCTCTTTAAATAACCAAAAACAAACATATTGCGCCATACTTTAGACCAGGTTTGAGTTGGTCTATTTTCAGTTCCTCAAAATTGCAAGGCGCCAACAATGCGCCTGAACTGAGCACACCTCTTTTTTAGACCAGCTAATGTCCCTAATCCAATCATGGGCGCACAAATGGGCGCAAATTAATTCACTATTTAAACAACGTGGCGCAGGACGGGAAAATGAGAACTGCATCGGGCTGAAACTAGCAAAAACACTTTGCGCCGCATTGCGCCGGGTGTATGATAGGGCCCAGAGTCTGCGCAGTTAACTAAATCCAAACTTATTTTAAAACACTTGGACATACATCAACGTCATAAAAACAGACTAAAATAACAGAAGACCTACATACTGTATAGCGAAACGGCTGTTAATGCGGCATCTAGTTATATATATCTATGATTTTTTTTCCGGTTAGTATACTTCCTGATCCCTTCCAAATGGCATCATAATGATGGACTGAACAGAGAACAGAAACTCCACTAAAGACAGTGAAGACGCCATCCATGCGTCCCAATTAGCATACAATCCATCCAAAATAGTATGTCAAAGGAGAGTTGGTATCTTCCAAATTATTGAATGTTGAAATTAGTATTCTTAATATACCCTAATGGTCTACTGAAGAGCAGATCTATGCACATTCTTATGGTTGGTTTTACCCATAAGTCATTGGGAGAGGGAGGAGTTTAGTGATGCTACACTGAACAGATAAAATAGTAATGCTTTACTGAATAAATAAATAAAATTATTTTGTAAACATCGAAAAAGAATAAAGAATGAAGAAATGCTTAAATGCAAGGAGGAGTTGTATTTTGATGTGTGTGAGTAGGCGAATTGTTCTGGAAAATTCTGGCAATAAAAGGATTATGTGCGAGACAAAAACATTCTAAAAGGATTTCAAGCCAGGACTATATCTAGATGAAGCTTCATTCTTTTGAAATAAAAAAATACAAAGAAACTAAAAAATGTTTTGGCTTCTGGTTGACAGCATCCCCCTCGTTTGCTTTGTTTTAAGGCTTCTTTTCCTCTCCATTCTTTCCACTACCTCTCCACTGTTCCTCACAGCTTTTTGCTTTTCTTAAACAAGCTCTTGATCTTGGAGCGTTTTTTCTCTGCATTATCGCAGGAGTCCTGTGAGGAGTGGAGCAGCTTGGGTTCCTTGATAGCTTTGCCTTCTGTGTCGAGTGAGCTAATCGAGGGGTAAAGTCCCTCTGAAGGCGTCCCTCCAGCGGGCAGCTGCCCCAAGCTGTATGACTTTTCCAGAATGCCATTATAGGCCACGGCTTTGGTGCCAGGATGAAAGGTCAAACTTTGAGATTCTGGGAGGACAGAGCGGGTGAGGTCAGGAGAGCCCTTGTGAACTGAGGAGGAGTCAAGTGGAGATGAAGGGGAGGATGAGGATGTGGGTAATGTCTCCATGGCGGCAGCCTGGGCCTCTTGCGCCAACAGGAGAAATTCCTCACGAGAGATTTTGCGTGGCGGGGTGTCCGTGCCTGTAGCACAGGTACTCTGAACGGAGAACTGTTTCCTGCCCAAAGAGGAACTGAGCGAGTCCGTATCTGAGTATGTGTCCTGGGGGTCCCTGTATAACAGACACAAAAAAATCCATTTTAATTCAAAATAAAATAAAATTACAAACACACAATAACAAAATGCATTATACAAATGACAAATAAACATGACATATAACACATTAACAAGTAAGTAATTTATCACATGAAGCTTTCAAACAAATAAAATATAAGAGATTTACACATACTACATTTAAAGCAGTTGTTAAACAATTATATATGACCACTTAATCATGCTATTGACCAGAATCAGGTATTCCAAAGAGCTGTGAAAAATAAAATAAAGGTACAAGGATAAAGATAAAAATGTATGCAAAAAAGCTGTAGATGTCGCACCCCTTCCTTTCAACAGTGAAGAAGATGTGCTCATCGTCTCCCTCGGGTCTGTAAGCCAGCGGGGCCGATGCCATGGATAACAGGTCAGGGTCAGCAGAGAGGGACGAGGGCTGAGACATGAGACTTCTGCGAGAACGACACACACTACTGTTCCGGGTCAGAGGAGGTCGAATCAGCGGAGCTGTGAGGAAAGATGGATTATTGATCTTTTATAACCATGACGGTTAATAAAAAAATACAGTATGAATGTACAAGAAGTGACTGATGAAAAGTCCAAGCTAAAATGTAAAATGTGTATACAAGACCAGTCAAAAGTTTAGGATCAGCTTTAATTGAAAAGTTTCTTACGATCCTAAAAACCTACTGATCTACATTTATATATTATATAATATACATATTATATTCGACTCAAAGTGACATACAAAATTGAGGAGCACAGAAAAGCAATCTGAGGGTGAATGCTTAAAGGGAATGTCCACCCAAAAGTGAAAAAAGTAAATGGTAGTGAAAGGTACCCCAGGACCATAAATTCTTCAAAATATATTTTTTAATCATTTTTTTCTACTATGGTAGCCAATGATGCCCCATAATTGTCAGTTGCTTACATTCTTCCAAATATCTTTGTGTTCTTTAGAACAAATGTATACAGGTTTGGAACAACTAGAGGATGAGTTATTCATGACAGAATTTTCATTTTTGGGTGGAGTATCCCTTTAAATGTTTAAAATTATTTTTAAGACCAAAATGTAATTGTGACAACATACTTATTTACTACAAAACTAAACTTTAAAATTAGATATTTTTTTGTTTTTGAAATAGTTGAATAATAAAGAAAAGCAGCCCAAATATTATTTTTAAATTTTCATGTTTAAAGCTGCAATCCATAATTTATTTTATTTTTTAGTTAATTTTGTTTACCTTAGCCCTTACCTTTACCTTACCTTAGAGTTGTTGGTTTACAATTTCACAGGAAATCATTTGACCTCAACTCATGTAAAGATTTTATGTTTTCAGCTTTAAACTAAGCAAATTTTCCTAATTTATCTTTAAACAGAAGAACTTACAGGTGAACTGTGGAATGATCGGGGGCATGTCCTCGTCGAGGTCGTCCACCCCTCCGGCAATCGGGTAGGGCGGTACAGACATCCGTGGCATGACCACCCAGCTGTGGTCGGCATACAGGGAGGCAGTAAGGCTGGACAGCCCAGAATTATTAACCACCGGAAAGCCGCACAGCTTCTCAATTTGCTGCCAGCGGTGCAGACGCTCCCGCAAACAAGCCGTGACCTCTGACAGCGATTTTCTATAGAAAAAATAAATGTTGACCTCTCTTCGTGTAATGTGGGTAACCCTTAGCTTTGTCTTTTATTAGAGCTGTGCGTGTGGTCGGGTGGGTGGTTTGTGAGTGAATGTTTACTGTGTGCGCTTACTTAGCCTCCAGTATTTTATGGTCGACTTCATCTAGCGATGAGCTGTGTGCAACATGGAGGGTACCGAACACAGAGTTCCTCTTCTTCTTGATCTTTTCGGCCTGAAAACCAAAGAATATACCAACATCATATATACATCATTATTGAAAACATAATTGCACCATTTTCAGAAGAATGCAAAGTTCACCATCATAATGTTAGAGTGATGTGGGTGGATGCGGTTGCTAAGGTGTTCTAAGCATTCCTTAATACATTGCTATGTGGTTGCTAGGGTGTCAAAAGAGCCCCAAGTACCCATGATATGACAGGGTTAGAGGTTTTAAAAAGGTTTAAGCAAAAGCAATAGTGATGTTATGTTAGTAAACACCTAAAAATGAAACTGCATGTAAGCAGTTGTACGGGATCTACACATTTAGTGAGCATTTTCTCATCTCTCGCACTGCAGCGATTGCTAATTGCTTTTGCATAACTGCTTGATGACTCGTTCCAGATGCAAATAACAAAAGGCAAAACAAACTACGTAGTTAAAAAGTCATTTAACCGCATCATTAGAAATCTAAATTAGAGGGGAAAAGTTTCAGCTTAATTTTGTTAGACTTCATGAGAGATGTTTGCTTGGGGGATTTAATCTGTTTAATACTTTACTTACAGACGTTCAAAAGACATGTATAAAGTAAATGTTTTATAAACCAAGGAAGCGAAAAATACAACAAAATGTCAGTCATTTATTCATGCTCTCTCCCTCAAGCTACGTCTGAAATAGTCCCCTATATATACCCTTTCACTATAAAAAATTATTGGTTAACATAACTTTTAAAGTATTATTAAAAGTCATTTTAACATACTATTTTAAATTTTGACTAGTTATAAGTTGCAGTACCTTAAAAACATGTTAAAATGTATTCTCTCATTTTAATAATGTAAAGAATATTTTTTTACAGTATATAGTGCAGTTTAAAGGGACATAACTGGACATAATCAAGTGCACTCATTCAATCCCATGATGCACTGCGATAACAAGTGTACAACTGATGTACACTCGCATCTAGCTGCCAGCCATTCAATTGTGAGGCTTGCACAATTTGATGTCTGCAGCGCTTCCGGCGCACTCCAAATTCACTCACTCATTTTCATTCACTCCTTCAAGTGGACTATATAGTAAAGAAGGAAAAAGTGAATAAGGGTATGGGGGCAATTTCGAATACAGCCTTAAAAGGCAGACAGAAGTGACAACATAATTCGCTCACCTCATCCTTTGCGACTGCGAGCTGCAGTTCTGCGTTTTGTTTTTTGATGTTGTAGTACTGCACTTCCACCTCATGTGTGAGCTGTAGCCACATCTGCAGGGATTCAGGCACGGACCATTCCGTCTGCATTTCTTTCTCTGCCCTCTTCAGTGCCATTCGCACCTGAACATACCCAACAAATAAGCACTCAAATCAGCACTGTACATTTTAGATATAAACTGTGAAAATGCTTCCATCTAGTGGTGTATTATGAAAACTATGAAAAAGTCATTGTTATAAAAAAGCAACAGAAAACCAATAGTAATTGCATTACTGTTAATGCATTGTAGATAGAGAGCAATTATCAAATAATTTCTTCAATTTTATTATACTGATTTAACGTACTGTAGTACATACTATTTTTAGATAGACAGCAATTCTGACCACATAAATATAATAAGTCTATAAGATGCTTAGTGTTATTAAATTGGTTCCTACCTGCACTAGTTCCTCCTCTGCATATTTGAGTCTGCTAAGCTCACACTCGGCCCCCTCTCGCAGCTCCTTCAGACGGCTGGCTTCTCTCTTAGCACCGTTGATCTCATCACGCATTTTCTGCTCCAGGTTCTGCTTCTCCACCGCCACCGTCCGATTCTCCTCGTGCGCCTTCTCCAACCTGATTAAACCAGATAGCATCAACTTAAGTCACGTGAAACACAATGTCCAGAGTATTGTAATGTAACTTATTCAGACATTGAAAGTCTCTCTCCCTCTCTCTCTTACTGGCTCTGGAGCTCTATGAGGCTCAGTTCAGCATGCTGAAGACTCTCCAGGTCTTTCATCATCTGAGAGACGTGAATTTTAGATGACTTGTTCTGAATGTATGCAAACCAGCAGCCTCCAACTCCAATGATGATTGAGATCATTAATATAAAGTCCTTCAGCCAGTTATGATGAGGACCTACAGAAAATAATACACAAAATCAAGCCATGAGGGGAAAATATTGTTAGATGGCTTTATTTGATTTTACTTCAAGTTAAAGCAAGCATAATCAAAACGTGGTTTGTGTAAAAAATAAGAAAAAGTTCACTCTTACAAACCAGTATGCTGTTATTTCTTTTCATTGAATAAAAAATATATTTTACAGAATTGAAATGCAACTCAACAACGACAAAAAAATTTTAAATGACCAAACAAATAGAGTATTCCACACAACAAGCAAGTCTTCAAAAGCCAAATTGAACAGTTTTTAAATCCAGACCAAACTTTTGTTTCAGAGTGTGTTACAGTATACAGCCCAATTAAGAATTAAGAGACCATTTCAAAATTATTTTCAGTGTTTCTGTATTTACTATTTATAGGGTATGTGTTTAGGTAAAATGATCATTTTTGTTTCATTCTGTGAATGACTTCTGCTAACAATATCTCTCCCAAATTTCCAAAAAAAATATTGCTTCTATTTACATTTATTTGCAGAAAATGAAAACTGGAGGAACGGATCAATTTTTTTTCATACTGTACCTCAAATACTGCAAAGTAAAAAAACAAGTTCATATTTACTTTTAAGCAATACAACAGTTATATTTGTACATGTATTTCAACAATATTTTTTTATGAGATAACCTCAATTTTTATCACACTTTTCATCTGTCTGTGTCATGCTGTGAGTCTTTCAGATTGTTGTTGGACGACTTTACGTCAATCCTGAGGTTTGATTTTGTTGAAATTCAACCGACACTGGACTGGAATAGCAACAATACATCCAGAAATGCTGATTAAATTAAAATTTGGAAAGTTTTTTTTTTTTTTACAGCTATAGACTATGTTTTGGTGCTTTTCTGGTGTTTTGTTGTCTTGGATCTTGACAGACGTCAATAAACTGTCACTGTTTGGCAAAAGCTGAGGAAGAATTTGTGTTCTGGGAAAGAACATCAGCATACGAGTTAAGAACAATGAACTAAATACTGGCACTTACGTAGCGGAGGTCCAAAAAGTACTGCGTCCAATGCTTTCAAATTTAATTTCTGTTTATGTCGTTGGTCTAATATCTTTAGCTGCAATGACATAAACGACGGTTCATTGGCCGCTATTCTGTAACAAAAAGCATAAACAGAGCAGGTCAAAGAGCAAGAATGTGAGTCACGGTCAAACAAAATCTGTTTGTAGTGACACTGACAACAAGCCTAGAAGGACAGTTTGTGATTCCTCAAACAAACGTTACTTTGAAATGACAGGGTCAAATGCAGATAAACAGAAGATGGCCTGAGAAATCTTTTGGGGATAAAATGTCCGAGAAAATGTCAGAAAAGCAAGTCACTAACAGCCACACACATACTGGTCATAGCTGCAGGTGAAAGGTGATCTGGTGCTGTGACATCATTTCATGAGTCATGGAGAAGTGACAGTGAGAGGAAACTCAACACTTTCTACAGCTCCCCCACACACACATGCACGTCTCCATACACGCACTGACACAGTATAAACACTAGGGGGAGACACTTGTTAAAGTTCTGAAAAAGCAATCTTTGGTTAAAATGCAGGTTTAAATTTCCTTTCTGAATGTAGTGAATATACGTTTGCTTATTGAATGAGTTATATACATCAAATGAAGTGAAAAGGATGTAGGTTCTGAGAAGCAAAGTTATGACATTTCTATTTTCATCCACAGTTTCATATCACTATGAGGTTCTGTCTCACTTTCACACATGCAGTGTGGGTATGGGTTTACCGAGGTAGCGTGTTGCCATCTACTTTAAACTCTCTGAAGTTTTTTTCATATTGAGGCAGCTCAACTGACTCCTTCAGCCACTGGACTGCATCCTCTATTGTCCAGTTATGCACTAAGACAGAAAGAAATGGGAGAGAATGAGAGAAGAAGAGGGGCAGAGAAGACACATGATCTTTTTCTATGAATGGTTACTTTAGAAATGCATAATCCTTTACATGAACACGACGCCCAATCATAATAAAAAGAAAAATCCATGAGCCATGAATAGAAGATGATCTTAAAAGCTTGAGTTTAACTTGAGTCATTTTTCCAACAGTTGGCCTTTCGTCCTGTATTTACTATTTCTTGACATTAGATATTGCAACACCTTAGTAAAAATGTCAAAATGTGCATAAAATACCTACACCCTAAAAAAATTTGGGTCAAAAATTGACAAACCCAACCGTTGGGTTATAAATTAACCTATTAACCTAGATGGTGAGTTGTTTTTTTTAAAAAAAAGATTAACCCAACAATTGGTTTTGCATTTTTAGATTTTCAAAAAATATTCTTCCGTTCGATTTATAAGCTTGTTTACCTATGGAGACCTCAATTTTGGTCCCCACGGTGACACGAGTCCCCAAGAGTGGGTGTGCATTTAGGTTTAAGTCCCCACTGGGATATGTGCAATACATTAGATTTAAAGAAAAACACAATTTGACCGAAATATGAGCCTTTTTATTTAGTGAGGACCAGTAAAATGTCCTCACAAGTGGGTTGTAATGATAATTCACTGTATTACTGAGGACCTTTGGCCCTCACAAGTATAGCTAAACCTGTACACACACACACACACACACACACACACACACACACACACACACACACACACACACACAGCAAAGTGAATCTGCACAGGTGCTGTACTGGGAGCTACTTAGGATAACAATAAAACGAATTACTTAAATAAGGCCTAAAGAAATGAAAACCCACTGCAAATCAATATTTAATTATTTGGCTATCAAATTTCTTAAACTGAGCAACACATAGCATGCACTCTTATATCTATTCTACACAATAAGGAAATCCCAATGTGTTCTCAGATTACATCTCTTCAGGGACTGATGCTGTGAGATGCCATCACTCCATATTAGTAGCTCAACTGGCAACAAAGAATCTTTGTACGGAGCCATATGTGCAGTCGGGCTACGGTGAAAGCTCTATTCACACATTTTATGATAAAACCCACTGTTTAAGACTACGTAAGTGTATAGCTGCAGACACCAAGCACTGACCTGCAAAATTCAATGTTACAAGCGATTCAGATAGTAAGCACCCTTAAAGAGGGGCACAATAGAGTACCGCAGAGATTACATATTTTTGTAGGCCAACCCCGAAGTTAGCGCCGCATTAGTTCCCTCGACCGAAAGCCTATGCATTTTTCCTATAGATTTTGAAAAAAAATAAGATTTTTGATTACCTAAGATTTATGATTACACGTTTGTCTATTAAAATAATCTTCCCTGTTGAAAAAAACTTCATATGCTGGGTTAGGTATGTTTTGATGCTGGTTTGTGCTGGTTTAAGCGGGTCCTTAGCTGGTCATGTGCTGGTTCCTCACCAGTTTAAACCAGCTCAAACTAGCAAACCAGCATCAAACCGTACCTAACCCAGCATATGCTGTTTTTTTCAACAGGGATTTACAAATGAACACAACATTTGTTACTTTTGAAGCCGAAATACAATCGCCAGAAGTATAAAGCTAACATGAGGCTATAAACAGACTTCACCACGGTCGCTCGATATCAACGTCACCACCACCACCAAGCCTCCGACAACTTACAAACCTAAAAACGTGTTCCCTGGGACAGGGAAGATTTTAGAGATTTGTGCCCCTGTTGCATTATTTGTGAGATTTATATGCGTAATGATGTCTAACGTCCCTGCCAAAGGATGAAGTCGCTTTGTTAGCAACCGCCGTTTTTAAGACACAACAAAGCTTTAAAAATCACGAGCAGGTTATAACTGGTGAAAAAAACGCGAGATATTTAGAGGTTTTGTTAACCACAGATCTTATTTCAGGCAAGTGCTAAAATGCTAACTCGCTTCCGGGGTTTGCGTACAAAAATCAGTCATCTCTGAGGTACTCTATGGTGGAAGCTACAAACTATCTTTTGCACTAATCCAATTTACAACCAGTCCATCTTTAGCCACTCCACCACACCAAACATAACTAACTTTTCACCAGTTGTAGGTTACTTCCGTTTGCTTTCTTTACCTTCTGAGATTTTCCAGCCCCTCCACAGCTCTTCCACGGTGATGTGCTGGTCCTCTCGATGAAGATTACTGTGTTTATTAGTCTGATGCTGCTTCATGTCCTCTATAATAAACTGGAGGAACAAGAAGACATTAATGGCCACATGAAAATGGGTTCATGGCATATCAATAGCTTATCATGCCCAAGGCAAATAAACAGCATTATCAAACTTTTCAAATAAAATGCAAATATTTCATATGTAAAACAAAGAGCGATACCTCTTAACACAGTCAGATCTGTTGAATTACACAACATTTATTTATTTAGCTGAGGCTATATAACACACACAATGAAAAAATTCATTATAACGAGCAGTAGTTCAAGTGCAACGTTTTGAAAGCTAACCAGAGAAGTTTCAGTCCCCATTAAGAATAAATGCACAGGAAAGAGCGACCAGTGCATTAATCTGTATTTCATTTATTGTGCTCAATAAAAGAATGGAAGTCATACAGGTTAGAAAAGAAATGAAGATGCATACATTTTCAGTTTTGGAACAACTTCATCTTTAGACAGCAGTTGTCTTTAGGTTGGGCCTCGAGTTTATGATTTACAGTATTTGGAGCCGCTATTTATAGTCAGAACCATACAGAATCTGCGGACACAGAAAGTTCCACAAAACAAGTTCAAGTTATTTGCATGACCCAGTCTTGTGTGTTTGTTTATTACATCTTTAGAACAATTTGAATCAATTTAATATGATTTCTGCAACCAACAAAAGTGCCCTACCAGCTCAGTTTAACCTGTTTAAATGCAATGCGCTCAGTTACGCAAATTCTTTCCCAAAAATAAACACAGAAAATATGATGTGACCCGGTCACAGCCAACTAACAAGGTACAAGACATCTCAAAAGTCGTGTAGGCTTACTTAGCAACTCACACACAGACACACACACTCAGGAATCTGCTGTGCCCTGAAAGAGGACACCAACTTTCAGTAGCTGTAAGGAAGAGATTCTTGGGCCTCTTCTCTGAACGCTTCATAAACCCAGGAGCACCTGCCATGACCAGAAACAATCCAAAACACACGTCACAGCCTCTTTAACAACATACATACGGTATTCACAGAATAGACAAACTACTAAACAAACACACAAACTCCTATTTCAATTCTAAACCTGTATGACTTTGTTTATTCAATGGAACACAAAAAATTAGTTACTTGTTTCTACGCAACAGTAGTAAATGCAGATCTGAGTAAAATAATGATAAAACATCAAATACTTTGTTCAGAGAAAACCAGTATATGGTATAGCTTTCACTGGCACATTCATGAGAGAAGCGGTGACGTCCGTCTCAAACCAGCTTTTAAAAACTCTTCTTATGCGTTTCACAAAAGAAATCGCATGAGGGTGCAAGAATATTAATAGAATCGTTATTTTTTGTTGTTGTTGCTGAAACTGGCCCTTTATTTTATAAAATGTACTAATGTAAAAATAGAATATGAAAGCAATGAGCAAAGTTTTCCATAGAAAACCACTATAAAGGAACACTTACCTTAAAGGAAAAGTTCACCCAAAAATGAAAATTCTGTCTTTACTTACTGACCCTCGAGTTGTTCCAAACCTGTATACATTTCTTTGTTCTGATGACGACAGAGAAAGATATTTGGAAGAATACTTGTTACCAAACTGGAAAATGGTTTTATAAATTTCTTTGTTCTGTTAAACACAAAAGAAGATATTTTGAAGTATGTAGGAAAGCAAACAGTTCTGGGGCACTTTTGACTATCGTTGTAATTTTTCCTATACGATGGTAGTCAATGGTGGCCAAGAACTGTTTGGTTACAACTTAAAGCATTCTTCCAAATATCTTTCTCAGTGTTCATCAGAACAAAGAAATTTATACGGATTTGGAACAACTTGAGGGTGAGTAAATGGTGACAGATTTTTTATTTTTGGGTGAACTGTTGCTTTATGGCATTAGGACGGTTTTATTAAAAGAGCAAATTCAGTACACACCTTAATAATAAAGCATATTATGTACGGGGAAATTTATAAAAGGAGACAGATTAAAACCGAGAAGTGCATTGTGGGATTGACACTTTTGAGTGGTGTCAGTTCAGAAAAGATGGACTCTTTTCCTCTCTGGTTAAAATGTGTTGGAATTTCTGCATCACTATTACACCCATGTTAAGTCATGCATAAATCTTAGCAAACAAGTGATGAACAAAATATGCATTGATTTTTCATCACATACTGTAACAACAAACACACGCACATACAAACACTTGGTAATGTAATAGCCCTATGAGAGAAGTACTCAAATATCATTATTCTCTCAGTCTCTTCTCGCAGGCAAGAACCAATGTCAACTTTGCCCTTTGAGGTCTCTACGGACCACTCCTCAATAAATGCATACACACATTCCGAGACTGCATGTGTTATTGCACAGATGCATTTCCAGACCGAAATAACATATGCTCACCTCCACACTCTCGTTGACTTCAATGCCTCCATCATTGTCATCATCTAGCTGCTTGTGAATGTGCCGGAGCGCTTCTAAACTGAAGCGGTCGGCTTCCGTCACACATGGAGGGACAACTGTTAAACATGGGTCTGCAGAGAAAAAAAGACAAAGAATGCTATTACTAAATACACTTAGCGAAGCATTAGCCTTCTCATTGCATGGTCAGACTAACAACTGATGATTTTAATAACCAGGCCTTAAATGCAAATGAAAAGTCAATAAAAGCTCCTAATACTGGTCAGACTGACCAACAATGTTGCTTATTGTAAGTGATGTTCAAAATGTCTTATTTCCAAAAACTATTAAATGAAAAATAAGCATTCTGACAAGTGGACTCATACTTGTGAATGACACTGTACATATAAAATGTTTTTATCTTTTCAAACGGTCTGTGTGTGTTTCCCATGTGAATGTCTGAGTATTTGTTGGGATCTGTTTACGGCTGTATGCTTTGACCGGTCTTGACACGTTTATTATGTTACAGTCTGTTGATATGGCAAATGGTGTTAGTATGCGGTTGGATCATATCATCGCTCTTATTTAAGATGAGAAGCATGAGGGAAGAATCCACCCAGTCTTAACAAAACTATTATTGGAAAAGAAATCTGATTGGACGAACATCACTAGGGGGTATAAGAAGAGTGTATCAGAGACATACTTCACACAAAAAATCCTTATTAAAGTTCCAGTGTGTCTATATAATATACTGTACATAACTATATCTTCAGAAGTGTATAAAGACCTTACATTATGAAGTGTTACATTTTGATTACCTTAGAATGAGCTATTTCTATCTATATGCACCACGAGTCCCCTTACATCATGTTGTTTCTACAGTGGCCCTAAACCGACAAACTGCTCTACAGAGCGTGTTTCGTAAATACGTTATCTCCTTCAGCAAAGACGTGAAAACGTGATGACATCTTAGTCCTGTGTCAGCCATAGTAGTGCTTTGAAAGGAAGGGGTGGAGTGAGCCGTTGGTTGCAATTCGCAACCTCACCACTAGATGTCACTAAATTGAATACGCTGGACCTTTAATATAATATAAACACTTTTTATCCTCACTTTATAGGGAAATCCATTAAAGTGAGTAATGACACAAGACATTTTTTACTGAAAACAACCTGAAAACACTGCTAAACAAATGTAAACAAAAGAAGGTATTCTCTCAGTATTTGCATTATGCCGTGCATGTGTTCCCCGTCTGATTATGTAATATATTTGTGTACCAGATGTCCCTATCCACACTCATTTCCATATGTGGTTCTTTGCCTAGAACATGCTTGAACTCGCCACCATCTCATGAACTCTGTGACAAGGATATCTAACAATGATCAATATATTCGTCCATAAATTGGACACCAAACTGGAAAACTGGGGTGTTTTTAAACCTCAAATTAAACAGAGAGGATTTTGGGGAGAAAACACTCTGTAAAGTAAATAGGAACGTTTTGTTATATGTTCAGATCTAATCAAATCCAAGCAATTTTTTGACACTGACCATGCTAACTCCTTTGAACAAAAGGTCAGGTTTGTTGGCTTTGAAAAAAACTTTTTCTGAAGATTGTTGATGATAATCTGTTTTAAAACACGAGTCTTATTTCTATTAATTAAAGTAGAATACAATGCTAAATTGAAGCACTGACAGTTGGAAATTTTGGGTCATATCATTAAATAAACAGGAAGAGAATGAAGAGGCTTTCAACAGCGTGTTTACAATAGAATGCAGGTCACTTTTTATTTACGTCACTCATGTAAACGTACTTCAAACCTCAAAGAGTTCCTACAGCGTGCGGCAGGATGTGACACAGCCGGAGGAAGAATAAATAAAATCATGTAACAAAAATAGTGTGAGAGAAGAAATGAGGGGGTGTAAAATTAAGACAGGCAATGATAAAAATAGATGCGTTTCCAGTTGTCAGGAAGTGGTTTATCTAAACGAATAGTACAGGTCTCCATGAGAAACACACACATACACAAACTTATAAAAAAAAGCTGAACTCATGAGATACGGATAAAAACTAAACCGCCGCTCGCCGAAATATTTATGATATATGGTAGTTAATGGTGGCAAAGAACTGTTTGGTTACAAGCATTCTTCCAAATATCTTTCTCTGTCTTCATCAGAACAAAGAAATTGATACTGATATGGAATGACTCAGGGTGAATAAATGATGACAGAGTTTTATTTTGGGTGAACCCTTCATTTAACAAAAAGGGAAGAGGAACTAGAGTCATCAAACAAAATGTTAAACTGACTTTTTATTAAATCATAATTAAACTGTGGGATTATAACACCAAGACCTATTGAGCGAATCTGAAACAGACATCATTTTTAACCCATTTGACAACTTTAACCCTGTCAGTGAGCAAACCAATTTCTTTGGTTCACTTGGCAGGACTCAAGATATAATATCAGTCTCAGATACAATAATATTTTGATTCTAGGTATATATTTATTTACAACCGGGATATATTGTATGTTGTGTGTTCTCTTTCATCGGGTTGGTAATTACAGTATTGCGCGAGAGAGGACGCTTGTAATTGACGTGTAAAGTAAATGCATTCTGTGAGTGATGTGATATGTGCCTGGAGCGCTCAGGTTACAGTTTAAGGTCTAGTTCGCACAGTACTAAAACACACTCCCGTCATCTTCTGAAGGAACTATGCAGAGTTAGGAACAAAGTTTATGTAAGCCTGTTCATTCATCACCAGAAAAGAAAGAGTTGAATGTACAATATGAGGACTTAAAAGTCTATGAATGTGCAGACCAACGGGAGCCATGAAAGGCTGCTAAGCCGCTGCTGTGAGACAGTCTCTCTTTATTTAAACACCCAGACTGGGCCTCTGTTGAGTTTAAAGGTGAGAGAGAGTAAGAAGTCAAACAAGACATGACGTACAAAAGAGGTGAAAATGCTGTAACTTCGTAAAATGCTGTAAAGTGCAAACCTTCCCTCAGAGAAAGGGGAGGGGGGTGCAAGACAGAAAGACAAGAACAGAGATGCAAAACAGCGCATGTTTAGATGAAGCTGCTCCAAGAACTGTAATATCACCAGTTCTGCAATTTCCATAAAAAGGCTAATCATTCTTCCGTGACAGAGGGTGCCTATAATCCAACACATTCTCACTCCCGACTCGTCACATATTTACGCTCGGTCAGCGCCCTTCGGCGTCACTTTTGAACGCGCAGGGTACTCCTTTGGCGTCGTTTTTAGACGTGAAGGGCACGCGAATTTCACCGTCATTATGAAAATGTATATTAGATATAATTTGCAATGATGATGTTTCGGGGTTTAAGTTTAATGGCCAGGATAATTGTGTTTACATGACACTATTCAGACAGTTTGAGCAAGTAATGTAACAGTTTATTTATAATATAAAACACATAATACAAGCAGTCTTCAATGTCGTTCAAAAATCCAGATATTCCAAGGGTACCAACGCGAAACGATCGATTTGTATGAGGAACAGACGCGAAAGTGATCATCGTCCGCCGTAAATCTCAAATCCAGTGAAGAAGAACGACGTTCAAAATTTGCCGCCAGAGGAAGTTACGTCAGCTTCAATGCCATTGGCTCTCCCGTATCTCGTGACCGATCGCGTCATTTCGTTGGCTTTGAACGTGAAACGGTATTGGCTCCCGTAACCGACTACATCTAGCTGTTCCGGTTTATCTTTAAATGGGTGCCGACCTCATGCATTCACGCACACGCACGTACTGTACTTTTATTCACGTGTTGTGTTTTATATGGCTGAGAAGTGGTCAGGGTTAGGTTTAGGGTGAGGTTAGGTGCTACAAAATATTAAAACCATAAATAATTATGAAATGCTACGAACTGCACGCATCTCGGTCTGGAGCATTTAGAAAACAGCAACGCAGTTCCCTGTTAGTCGAAAAACGACGCCAAAGGGGTACCCTGCGCGTTCAAAAGTGACGCCGAGGGGCGCTGACCGAGCGTAAATATGTGACGAGTCGGGAGTGAGAACGGGTCCTCTGCTTATGATATTGCATAAGTGTGTGAAAATACCTACAAAAATCCTTTAAAAATGTGAAAAACACACACAAGCCAAGAGTTCGTACTTCCAGAAAAGGAGATGCGGCTTGTGCGCCATTAGAGTCGGAATGTGCGGATTGAAGCTGAAACTCAAGACATGAGGGGTCAACCAGTAGCCAGAGAGAGAGAGAGAGGGAGAGAGAGGGGGTGAGCCGGTGTCTTAATTAGGGCAGATAATCATCTTGTGGAAGCAACAGTGAAAATTTGTGTTTGGACATAAAGAAGAAAGAGAAAATGTGGAATCCGATAACAACACACACAGAAGACAACCACACATCTGTGTTTGAAGATGAAGGTGTTGAGATATTAGTTAAACAGGCTGTGTGTCAGGAGCATGCACTCTCATTACTCTCAGTAAACACATAACACAAAGGCAGGATGTAGTCCCCACACTGTCTATGAGTGAACTTCTCTGATAACATCAGCCTCAAGTAACATCAACACTGAAAGAAGGGAGTCCTCGATTTTGCCTCCATGACCTAATGACAAAAGCAGAAGTGATCTCACTGACTATGATATGATGCCTAATTCACAGTCAAAGGGGGAATACTGTGTAAACTAAGGTCAGCTAACACTCAATAAGAGAATTAAGGTAGCCTCGTTTCAGAATTTGAAGGGAATAATTGATCCTGAACATTACATTTCTGTCATGATTTATACATCCTTACCCCACATAAATGTTAGGTGTCTGTTAGGGAGGCACCGAAACGAAAATTCTTGGGCGAAGCCGAAGATGATGTGAAACACTTGGCCAAAGGCCGAATAATACCGAACACTGAACATGGTTTTTTGCATTTCTTCTATTTATTAAGCCATTTTTTTCACTGTTGCACAAACTGGATAGTCAAAATGTGCTTTTTATAATTTGTCTTGTTTTTCAATAAAATACAATACAACTTAATATAAAATTGAGCAAAACAAAGTAAATTCAAACAAAAAATTGAGCCCTCTCCCTTCATGAATAGCCTATATTAATTAGGCCTATAACTGACTGATAAAAGAATGTAATGTAAGTTACTCTGTACACCTACAACAAAACACTTCATTAAAAAGTGTCATTCCACATTAGGCCATAAACTAAAAAAACGAATAAACTAAAACTGTTGGATTATTATAGGCTACATTGCAAAATGATTTGAGAAAAAAACCATCCAATGCAAGCAATTCTGACTGATGCTGACTGACACCACTCACCTCCACACCAAGTCAAACGCTACTGGAAAGGAGGGAGGGCTTCACTTCTGCGGCTCTCTGCCTGATGTGCCAAACGTGCTGCACACAGCTGTGCTCAGTGTGCTGAGCGTGCGCATGCCCGCTATGCGCTGCTGCGCGCCTGCGTGGAGACGCGGATGGAAGAAAGGCATCGGAACTCTCAACATTTCCCGACCTGACCTGAGATGTTCTATTTGTTTGACAGGGAAAGCTGTGCGCGAACAGAAACACATACGCGTGCACACACACATATATTCATTTATTTTTAAAAATCCCAGAAAAAAGTGCATTTTCTCTCGAGGAAGAAAAAGGACCTGGGCTCAAGCCCCCAAAGCCCCCCCCTCTGCACGTGCCTGCTGACAACCATTTCAGTTCACGTCTCTCCTCCAAACTCCGCCCACAAAAGCTGACTGTCACTGTTCTCTCAGAAGGTGCACCGAACATAGTTTGACAAGTTGTTTAGAACAGGGAACTGTGTGCACGCAACCACTGTATGATGTCAAAGGATGTCGCGAGCGGCGGGGCTACTGTCAGACCGCCCGCTTCCGTCTGAAGTAAAGTTACCGACCGGTAAAGACGCTTTCATTCGGAAATTTACTTCCGTGCGGCAAGTCCCGTGCTGTGTCTTTCTCTGACACTTTAAAATGCTCCACGCACGCACACACACGCACGCACGCACACACACACACACACACACACACACACACACACTGCCAAAATGTTTGCGGTAATAAAGCGCACGTGTTTCTCTCTCTCTCTCTCTGCGCTGGTTGCTGCTTGATCGTATCACGAGTCATGTTCGGTAAAATTTATTCGGCCACTTCACATATTCGGCCGAACAGAGGTGGGTAGTAACGCGCTACATTTACTTCGTTACATTTACTTGAGTAACATTTTGGAAAATATGTACTTTTTAAGTAAAATTAAAAGTGTGTACTTTTACTCTTACTTGAGTAAATTTCTAATAGAAAAATCTGTACTTTTACTTTGTTACATAACTTACATTGCGTGACGTTCCTTCATTTTAAAATATGCTTTTTAAAACGCGTTGTTTATTTCAAGGTTGTCGTCTCTTTTTACGGGCATTTCCGAGTGATCGATTCTTTTGAAAGCATTAATTGAACAATGGGCAAAACCACTTGAATAGGCTAATGAATCAGTTCAAATGATTTGTTCAGTTCGCAGCACGATCTGAATCATCTGAAGCAGGATTACTCACTCCTCGTAGCGCGAAACTTAAGAACACGCAGAACACAAAGAGCGTTGGATGAAGTGGATATGAATCTATATCTATACAATCAAAACTGCAAATGTGTCATATTGTTTGCCAGCAATGATAAATGCCCGCCATATGCGCGCACCCACTCGACCTGTTCGTCAGACACCGCAACAGCGTTACCTGTCAGACACAGAGACGTGGGCTTGCAGAAATATACATTTGAAGAACAGAAGGAAGAAAACGTGTTGATGGGCATGTGGTTCACTGTTTACTGTTTGTTTACAAGTAAGAGCGTTTCACACAACACACACATGACACAACACGAGAAAACACGAGCTTTGTTCAAAAATGTGTATTTCATTTAAGAGAGCACTGCAGATGTTCTAGATCATTCTAGGAAATGCTCAATAACTAAATGAGTTTAGTTAATGCTTTAGTTTGATATGGTCTATTATTCTAAATAAGTTGTGTAAACTACATTGACATCAGGACTAGATGAAATTTACAGAAATGCTTGTCTCTTCTGTGTTTGTCTATTCTTTAGTCTCTCTAGTATATTGCAAAGATATCTGCTTTTGATAATTAAAAATATTGATTAAAATGTAATATTCAAATATTGGCGTTAATATTAATTTTATGTAGTAGGCCTATATAATCAGATACAAAGTAACTAAGTAACTAGCTACTTGAGTAGTTTTTTCATTGCATACTTTTTTACTTTTACTCAAGTAATTTTTAAAATAGTGACTTTTACTTTTACTTGAGTAACAATTTCTCTAGTTACTTGTACTTATACTTGAGTAAAGATTTTGGCTACTCTACCCACCTCTGCGAACACCGAACTTGCGTTTTTTGCTATATTCGGCCAAACATTTTTGGTGGCCGAACATTCGGTGCATCCCTAGTGTCTGTGAAACACAAAATAAATTAGAAATAAAGTAAACATCAGGGTGAATAAACAATGACAGAATTGTCATTTAGGGGGTTAAATATTCCTTTAAGGGACAATCCATTTTTGGCACAATGGTTATTAAAGGGATACTTCCTTGCTTAGGTTGGGCTTTTTAAATAAACATTCCATATGTTCAGCTCGACCTTGGACCTAAACAACCCCAACAGACAGCTCTAAAGGACCAGTCAGTGAAATCTAGCAGCGATGTTGCGAATTGCAACCAACAACTCACTTCACCCCTCCCTTTCGAAGCACTATGAAGGATGACACAACATGGTGAATTATTACATGTAAGGGACCCGTGTGGTGTATGTAGATAGAAATAGCTCATTCTAAGGTAATAAAAAAATAATGCTTCATTATGTAAGGTCTTTATACACCTCTGAAGGCATAGTTATGTATATTATATTTCATTTCTGTCAATAGATCCTTGAAAAAGTGATACACTGGACCAATATATGATGTGTTGCCAATATATGAAAAACACAGATGGAACCACAAGTTAAGATGTGCTGGAACACTAAAAAGACTAAATTGATTTAAGACAGATTTCTGTAATGTGTAAGAGTATCAGACAGAGAAGAAGAGAGAGAGGTTTCGGAAAATTGACATGAAATTCCGTTTCGTAACAACTTTTCTTAGTCCCTTATTAGACAATTCTCTAGGAAAAGCACGCCCACGTGTCAAGCAGCGAGGGAGAGATGAAAGAGCACACCCACGCGTCAACCATGGAGAGTGGGAGAAAGAGCACGCCCATCAATGTGCTCCTTCGTTCGCAAAGTTCAGCTGCGTTTGTTTGTTCACTGCATTTCGGTGAGGAATGTTATATAAACAGTGGATGTAATGCTGGATTGGCAGATCGTTTGAAACTGATAGATGGAACGGTCCCAGCGCTCAAAGATGCCGGTCATGAACCGCAAGCGGTAAGTGAAACTGAGTCATATGTCTGTGTTTTGTTGGCAAGTGGCACGTACGTGCATAAGGTACACCGCACGAACTTATAGTAAATAAACAGTTATACAGAGACAATGTGATGAATTATTGTGTGCTCGTGCTTTAGTAAAGCCCCCCCCACCCGCACACGTTCAGGAGGTCGCCTGTTTTGGGAAATAATCATACAGCTGTATCTGTCATTATAAATGTGATCAAACTAAAGACTCTTCGAAGATACGAAGTATGCAATATACTCTATCGGTACTCAAGATTAATATGAGATTGGCAGAAACTACGTGTATTACATCCGCTTTAAAGTCTTACACTGCCCAAAACATTGCTGATTTCAGTAACACCATGAATATTATGAGTACCCTTTTCAACTTCCTGTGTAAGAATTCTGACTTCTTGTTTGTCTGGAACCACTTCCTTTACACTTTGCTACAGCCTCTCAAGAATGATATGAATGAATTTTAGGAGGAATTTAGAGGAATATGTAAGCTACATAAATTCATACTACACTTGTCACTTGCACAACTCAAAAAATATAGACAGATTAAAGATTT
Source organism: Triplophysa rosa (assembly GCF_024868665.1). Lineage (NCBI taxonomy): Eukaryota > Metazoa > Chordata > Actinopteri > Cypriniformes > Nemacheilidae > Triplophysa > Triplophysa rosa. The sequence goes on from NC_079890.1 coordinate 30,773,145, forward strand.
TAAAATGTTAATTTCATCTTATATCCGAGAGTATCATTTTCTTCTTTCTACATTTTCTTCAAGAGCATCAGAGCTTAATTCACCAGCATTTAAAACCTGTATGACTTTCTTCTGCAGAACACAAAAGAAGATATTTTAAAGAATGTTGGTAACCTAACAAGGGCACTACTAAAGAAAGCCGTACAGGTTTGAAATTACATGAGAGAATGACAGGTTTTTTCAATCATGTTCATGATTTTAAAGGTGTTGCGAATTTGATTGATATAGGCTACATTTATGGAACAGGATGCAAGTAAAAAATATGGCCTCCACATAGCGCATTTATTATAAAAGCACAACCCAATACACTTGATAACATACTGTAACAGACAGCATACAATATGAAACTATATTTGAACACAACAATAAATCCAGTTGATAAAACTCAAACTGAAACAGCATTTTAGCTTAACAGATGCTCTGCTCATCATCAAAGGAAACAACACAAATGAACTATTATCTTGGACTCTGACCACCTCCAATGGCCCAAGCAATTCAGTCCCTCGGTTCATCCGCAATCAATTAGCCAAACAGAGTAAAAGAGCAGGACATAACAAAACACAGAGATTCTCCACAGCTATAGACGGTTTCATCTTAACAACAAAAACAAATGTTACTGCGCATGCGCACTTTTGTGACCCCAACTGAACTTCCGGTACACATTCACAAACAATAGAGTGCCTGTAGATTATTTGTGATAACAAGCAAAAGAAACCGAGGAGAACCGTTACTTGGCTAAACTTGTCTCTCCAATATTTTTAATTTAGACTCCAATACCAAGCTCAACCGCTAGATGTCAATTTCGCTTTGTTTAAATGCGACCGAACTACACGACCCATTCAACAAATTGTTTATTTAATTAAATAACCATACAACAAATTTCAACAAATCGTTTATTTAATACAATTATTATACAGTAAAATAATAATACAAATTAATATGAACATACATTAAATCAAATATAAATAGATATATTATTAGACACTAGCCAAACACGAAACGGAAGTTAACTGGGGGTCAGGCGCGAGTGTGTACAATGAAACGGTCTATAGTGGTTTGTAAAGCCGGATAAGCATACCTCTAGAACACACCTGATCTGCAGGATGCACAGAGCTACATAACCACTAACCTCAAATCTTTCGCTGACTCATCCAGCAGGTCAGCCTTCTGCACGCACAACTCATAATCTCAATAAATAATGGCTTGATTTTCTCATCGATCACTGGTGAATCACAAGAGATCAATACATGGGAAATAATATCCTCATGCTGTATGAATAACTCATTTTTACTGTTGAGATCCTCTTAAGATAGGACAAGTCTAAGAAAAGGCGTTTTGAAGAACAGAGTGGGTTTAAAGAGAAAGTGATGTGCTTGCCATATTCTCACTGAAGTGGAAGATGAAACCTGAGTGTGTGTGTTAATTTCACATCTCAGGATTGCGTTTGGTGGTTTTAATGCTGGTTATTTTGCACAGAACACACTCCTTCTATGCAATCATTTTATTTCTCACTTGGGCATTTTGCTAAGCTGCAATGTAAGATCTGCAGATCAAGAGTCAATGCCCTCTTTCTCTCTCTCTCTCTCTCTCTCTCTCTCTCTCTCTCTCTCTCTCTCTCTCTCCCTGAAGAAGAGGGAAAGTCCCTGAAATGAGAGGCTGCTGGTGTTCCTCTCATCTAAAATATCCCTTCATCTCTTCATGCATGATTATAGATCAGCCCCAGCTTCAGTATTGCATTCATTTATGGGCAACACTTACAATAAGGTTGTTTTCGTTAACATTGGTTAATGAAATAGTTATAAACCAATAACGAATGGTACTTCTGCAGCATTCCTCTCTGTTTATAATTCCAGCATTTGCTGATATCAAAAGTTGTTACTGTTAAGATTAGTTAACGCAAAACTAACTAACATAACCATTCAAAATCCACCCCTAATGTGTTTGCTGATAACACAGTACAACATCTAGGATATTCTCATGTATCCATTAATAGTGAAAAGACAGAGATTCAAGTAATAGTTCACCCAAACTGTAAATTCTGTCACTTATTTATGAAAATGCCTTAAGTGCACTAAGTCAATTTGGAAAATTTTTGTCATTTTACAGTACTGGCCAAAAGTGATGTCCAACTTTGGAAAATTGACATCTTCGCTTTTTATTTAAATGTATTATTTAAGACTTGCATATGCATTTAGCAAAGCTGTGGTTTAAGTGTAAACTAAAGCTTAGCTTTGCAAAAAAATAAAAACGTTGGCAAAAAGCTACATATAACACATGAACAAAAATATATTAAGTCAAGGCATAGGAGAATGGCTACAAAATGTTACTATACAAGATGATCAATAAATATTAATAACAGGTCAAATTGAAGTAAATGTATGCTTTCTTTCATGTGAGCATTGTATTTTTATGCATTTTTTGTATATACCCTCATATGTTTGCTTTTTTTTGCCAAATAACTGTCCAATAAATACCTTAAGTTGTCTTGTCCAATTTGAACAATACACCTGACCTGATATGGTGATGTTTTAATGTAACCTGAGGGAGCATTACAAGCAAATATTGTACAAATATGCCCCCCCCCAGACATCACTTTTGCCCACACTGTACATGCACGTAAAGACATGAGTTCTCATTTTTGGGTAAAAAATTCCTTTAATGTAACATGGCCTCTTGAAAAGTAAAGAACGTACTGTCATTTGGTGTGAACAATTAATATGCCCTACTGACACCACGCTCATGAAAACATCTCAAGGGTACCGGATTCATTTGAATACAATAGTACAAACATCAAACACATTCAGCAAGTTTGTGTGTGTCTGCCAGGTGATCAAGGGCATGTAAGCTAGAAAGCACAGCTGGACTAATGTGTGGCTTTATTCTGCTCTGTAGTGAGTATTAGCACCTCAGTGTCTCTCCCTCTTTAGCACCATTCCAACGGAAGCTACAGCTGAGCGTATGACATCCCAGGCTTCCTGTTGTGATACCTGCAGGGTCATCGCTAAAATTCACAGGGCCCAGGAAAAAAATATTTATGGATGGGATCCGTTTCCATCAGACCCAGTGAGCTATGCCATAGACCCAGTGACTATGGCGACTATGACAAACAGCCTATATCCCTGTAAATATCATTGCAAATTGTTCGCATTAACAATAAATTATTGATATGAACAGTGCACGTGTTGTTTAATTTTGTCCGACGCGTGTTTGTTTCACTGTTTATTTGACTGTTCAGGTTTTGTTTATACTTCTCATTGATTGTTTTATGTCCTCTTTTGCAAAATCAGTAACTGCACTGGTCAGCAAGCATTCTGAAATGCTTCGCTCACCTCGTGCAAGCAGGCAGTATGTATACAGACCAACAGAAAGTCGACTGAAAATGACAAGTAAACCCCACAACAACCACATGAAGCGGATCACAAAGAACTCGTTTAGTTCCACTCGCTGAACAGTCCAGCTCAATAAAGTGACCTAGATTTCCATAAGGCACAAATTTTCTGCATGAATTACAAATACCAGTTGGATGATGCAGGCAGAGAATTGTGTTAGTTGTGAAAAGAATTAACCATGCCATTTCTCTTGTAACCAAATGTAAAGCAACAGCAGCTCGCAATAGAGCAAAGGTCATGGGTTTGGGGACCACATTGTAATAAATTGTACACTTTGGTTAGGGTTAGTCACTTTGGATAAAAGCATCTCCCAAACCCATACGTGTAAATGAGTAATTATTGCTTATATTTAGGGTCAGGAATGAACAAACCACTAACCATATAAGTAATAACATTTAGTGTGTCACTCATCCCAAGTCACTTGTAATACAAACTTGAGTGGGACCTCAAATCGTGTGACTTATTGAGGCGAGCATTCATGTCACTTTTCAGTATGCTACCACCCAGAAAACCCCATCAACTGCAAAGCACTGGCAATCACCTACAGCATCCTCACATCATGGCAATGAGTTCTGCACATAAAATGTAATAATCTGTAAGAACACTTTTGTAAGCAACCAAGAACATCTATTTAGCCTGAAAAACCAGAATGTAAGAGAGGCTTGTTTGGGTACTAATGTGGACTAGGGCTGAAACGATTCCTCGAGTAATTCGAATACAAAAAATCATCGAGGCAATACAAAAAGCCTCGTTTAATCCATTTAACTACAGTACACACAGAGCACTGCGTTTCCCCACGGACCATTATTACTGACGCACAGCCCGCTAAACTCTATTCATGTGACAGGGCTCTCAAGTCTCACGCATTCACCATGAGACACGCATTTTAGCCTGTTCACACGCTCACACGTATTTCTCATGCTGATAAATAAGTGAGAGCTTATTGAAATGGTGAACTGCTATTTTACTTAGTTTTAGTCTATTTTGCGAGAGAAACTTGTTTTCCGGCTGCATTGAGTCCATAAAACTAGATGCGGACTTGTGGACGCCGAATCCTGTTATTTACACATAACATCTGTCTGATCTGCGTGTCTGAGTGAATGAACTGCACAGTTTAACGTGCTACACGCGTGATGCTCATGAATTTGTCTGCGCTTTATGAGGACATGAACACAGAGTTGCTCTTGAGAGTTTATTTCACGGACATTTTACTGAGTGAAGCTAACACACTAAAAAACAAGCGTCTTCCTACGACCTGCCAAAATAAAAGTCCGGTTAACGCTGTACTTTTATGTGGAAAAATATATTACTATTTAATAGTAAAAAAAAACTAATTTTGATAAACTAAATGCATCATGCATAAGCTGAAGTTAGTTAGAAATTATTCTTTCTATTTTTATTAAAGTTTCATATTTATACATTTGTATTAGGCCTATATTGCATTTTGAATGTAATATGGCAATGGAATGTACTAAATGGGTTTAGTTTTCACAGATATTAATGTATGCAACTTCAGCAATAAATGTTAATTTTTCTCAAAAGGAAACAAATTAGTTGTTCATTTTAAGAGACCCGTCTTATTTTCTCTTGTATATTTAGAGTTGCTCCTTAATAAAGAAAACGTATTTATTATCCGAATACCCGATTAATCGATGGAAAAATCTGTAGAATACTCGATTACTAAAATAACCGATAGCTGCAGCCCTAATGTGGACTCTGAGGCATTTAACTAAAGACCTTTAAGGAGAGTATAGTCTAGCTCATAGTATTAGGATGACATCAAGTACACAGAATATTACCAAGCTGTGACTTAGTAATGTAACTGATCACATCTGACAAACCATCTTGAGCAGACCTGTGACGCTGTTCCACTAGATCTCATCGGAAATCATTAGCAGGTTCTATAAAAATCCTCTGTCATAACACTTTACTAGATCATGAGCTAATAATGGCACACAAATTTGGACAAACCATGACCAATGCCTTTTTTTTAAATAATATTATGGTAAAGAATATGAATAACAGCAGAAAAATGCAAAGAATTCCTAGATACATTAACATTTGAGGCATTCAAATTGTTTATTACAGGCTGAGCATTTTAAGAAAAAAATGAAACATATATTTTTATTACTAAGGTAAAGGGAAATTAAGAGTTTACCTTTTTTTAGTGGATCACAAATTACGTTAATGTAAATCCTGCTTTATCAGAATGTTAAAAAAAATGTTGCATTACTGGTCTGACTTCAATGTCATGGCTGACATGATGCAACCAGCAAGTGAATATTTGCCGCTTTCACTACAATGTTTGCTTCTGACGTGTAACTAATGTAATGTCATTAGGTACGTCTAAAGAGAAAATAAGAAACTTTTCAGACATAACCTCAGACGGTTTCCTAAATAAAAGAAACACTGATGAAAGAACAAAAAATCTTTTAAAATCTATATTCTACTACAAAACAAAGTTTTTTATACTTGAACAGTAGCGACCATGAAATCATACTTCCGGGACAATGTGTCCCTCTAAGAGAGGTGGTTTGTTTGTTGAAATGCTAAACAGTCTCAATACACAAAGGCAGTTGAATGTGACCAAAACCATGTTCACAGGAATACCATTAACAGGATTACATCTGTCAACTTATTCAACAAACGTACGTCCCCAAACAAAATTTGAATTAATCCTTGATGGATAAGAACGGGGAAAAAAGAACTTGCCTATTGACCCAGGGTTTTTCCTGCATAGAGAAATTGGAGGCGGCCGCCTCCGTCAAATGTCGTGCCGCCTCAGACTCTCGCCCAAATTATGTTGCGAGTCTTCACAAGAAATGCTGCGTGCATTTATCATACTGTCATTTGTAACTGCAGTTGAGACATTACGCCACAGTGGCGGCGCTGTTTCGTTATCAGCACACTGAGGCGCTAAAAAGAGTTGCGGAACAAGAGCCATCCTGTGTTTCACGGCTGTTTGTTTTGCATCCAAGTACGTTTAATTTCTTGAAATTTATTAAATTAACATGACGTACATCATTGTAATGTCTTTAGCTGTGCAGTTGGATCGTTGAATCAGCGTATACTGTACACAGCGAGTTCGCCAGTATGAACGCACATTGTGTTTAGAACGACTCGTGCACGAATGACTCATTTGAACCGATTCATTGAAACTATTGAACTTTTCAGTCACTAGCGAATATAAGAGATCATTAAATCATTTAAAATGAACCACAGAGAATGCAAGATGTGAATGAGCTTTGCTGGTTGATTCAGTTGGCTATTGTGGGCTGAAAAGTTAGTTGAAATGATAAAAAAGCTTTATTTGATTAAAAAACATTTCTGTTTGGTTGAATAAAAGTAATGTTTTATATAACTTAATAATTGTCATTTTTTATCTAATTTTATTAGAACTTTAATATGTCAAACTCAAAGTCACTTTGGTTAAGCCACTTAAAGGTACGGTAGGCCTACGTGTGTGTGTACAAGATCAGGATGGCACCACCTCCGCCTCATTTTGAGCCAGGAAAAACCCTGTGACCAACACCATCTTGGGCATTTAGTGAGAGTTTACGAAAGTTCATCCCATATTCTTAATCATTATTTTGGCAATCTTATAGTCGAGAAAGTTTGGGAATCTAGAACAACAGAATATTGCTGTTGCTGTGTCCCAACTACGATCACAGGTGTAAATTGTACTGAAACATGTTGGAATGGCCAGGTGAAAGACTCCAACGCTAATTGAAACATTTTGGCAAGACTTATGACAAGTTAGACAGTTCATACTGCCAGACAAATCATAATGACAAATAAATGGATCACCTAAAAACAAACAAAATCATTTACAAGTAGGCCACACACTATCAATCTATCACTTAGAGCACACTTGATTTGATAATCATCTGTGATACAGGAAATTCCACCATTATCGTGCTTACAATTGGAAGCCTTACAAGTTAACAAGCACACTTGCTCGGCTCGCATGCAACAAATGAACTCAACTACTTACAACGGCTGTCCTGCTATGCTCTCCCTTTCCCTCTTTTTCCCCTGTACAAAATATTCAACCATTTTTACACATTGTTTATATTGTGTCATTCTCTTACTTACACAGACACGCACAATCACAGTGGCATCCTGCAAAGTAGCAGATGACCAAACTCTGAATGGGAAATGGGTCGCTGGGTCAATTCCAGCAGGGATGTTTGAGTCCCAGCACGCACAAACGCACATGACCTCAACACTCTCGGAGAAACCGGCTACAAATTTACCAACAGTTGAAACTCTGATTTTAGATCAAAACTCATACACACTGCTAATCCAACAGAATACTACACAGTAAAATCGCCAGTGTTAAAAAAGGTCAAATTAACACGCACAGTGTATATATAATCCACACTCTCAAAGCTAAAAAAACGCATTTATGATCATCTAAAATCATAAATGCGGTGAAATTTGACCTTTTTTAACACTGGCGATTTTGCTGTGTAGGGATGTGCGAGACTAATCGACTAGTCGTTTAAATGGTAAGCTCCTACTAGTCGACATTGAAAACAACAGTCGATTACACACAAAAAATTACACAAAATGTTATCATTTAAATGACTTTCATTTTAATGTTTCGTTTAAAACCCTTTTAAATTACATACTAAAACAATATGTTTGAAAAAATAATTATTAATAGTCTTTAAAAGTGTATCAGGAACGAAATGTTTTAATTTTAGGTCAGATCTAGGATGCATTTTCTTTGTGCCAATTGCAGCACGATGACCACTTGAAAGACGAGTTGTGGGGGTGTTTTGAAGGAGGAAATGGGTAGGTTTAATTTAAGCAAACTACAGTATGTCATTTCAAAGTGGCATAATAATAATTTCACTGGAGCCATGCGTAACCATACTGTATTGGGTTCTTATTGACGCGATGCGGAATAAAATATTGAAATGCAGGCATAAAACGCTACATAAGCTACATACAGTTATGTTAACAATTAGGTCTACTTAATAATACATTTCAATATTTTAATATTTAAAATGCATGAAAGACGGATTGAAGTTATTTGATGGCAGAATAAATGTGGTGAATACATCTTGAGCACACTCAATAAAACTGAGATGAGAATATCTCAGCTTCTAGATTCACAGAACTTTGAAATTTATTTGATTTGAATGTTTATCACAAAAAAGCGCTTGAATAAACATGATCGCTTAGCACTGTTATCTGTTATCTGTGTGCCCGTGCAGAGTTTGTGCAGACTCCTCAGACGGCGATATTGTTCACAAACATTGAGCCGACTTTCATCCGATCATAATGCTTGCATTTCCTCAACAAGAACATGTAAAATAATATGAACATCATAATCACATGCAGACTCGAGTGTTTAGCCTATGTATGTCCTATAAATTAGCTAATATGGGCAGTCTGCTTTTACATTCGCTCTGCGCGAGTCTGCGAGATCAAATGCATTCTGTTGCTTGTTCTGTACTTTTTGTTCATTGCTTTCTATTCGCTTTTTTGTTTACACACATTGCTTTGCTTTATAAATAATAAAAACATGATATAATGTAGGCTATCTTGTTTGAGAATTGATATGCTATAGGCCTACCCTAATTATAACAATTGTAGGCTACTTAAAAATTGCGACATAATTAAAAAAGCAATGTTTTTTTCATTCAACATTTAAATAAACAAATAATGAAACATTAGTTTTTAAGCTTTTAATTAATTGTTGTTAAATATCTTAAGTTTCGTGATTTCCGTGTAATAGACACACTTTTACTAAAATTAAACTTTATTTGATGACTAAATTTTAATTAAACTTTTAGAGTAAAAAAACAGACTTAAAGGAGAAAATAAAATAGATTTTGCATAGGCTACATATTTGAAGCCCAGGCACAGGCACAGACCAGCAAGGCAAACAAATCGTCGCTGTGGGGCGGAAACCTCCTATGTCCAAATTTGGTCAATATCATATTTTTTCACATATCGATGCTATTGGTCAGTCCCCATGTGGGTCTGTTATTTTTTACAAATTATTAACCAATCTAAAGTGTTGAAAATAGCTTGAGAGCAAATCTCTTAACTCCATTGGACACTTCAACTGTCTGAGAAGTCTAGTAACCACCTCTTCTTCACTCCGCGGGAGCCTCTCGGCATTACGTCTCCTGATTGAAAGTTTTTTAGACAATAATGAGTGAAAATAGGTTAGATACATTTGAGTAGGCCTGTTTTGTTAAAAATCGATAGCTGTAATGCTTCGGTGCAGAAGGAAGCCCGTGAGCCACGAAGGCAAGTTTGCGAGCAGATTCGGCTAATTTCCGCCTATTAGACAGCCTAGTCAGCTCATCGTTTTTTGTATTACATCACTTGTAGTTCTTAAACCTTTAAAAACACGTTGGAAAGATGTTTAGGACTTTATTACTGCCTTATCACTGTAAGTAAACCAATCTGCAGCGCCGTTTACGTTCATGCCACTGCTAGAGCGGTTCTCGTTCTCGAGTCAAGAGCCGGTTGCAACAGCTTTCGATTCAGCAGTACACGAACCGAAGAGCCGCATCTTTCGGACACGTCCGAGTCGGTCGTGAGTGAGAACCGATGAGCTAATGATAGTGAGCATGCGTGATTCACCGTGAGGCTACAGAACAGTGTGGACAACTGATGCTGTGCTAATGTTACGAGCGCACGTTAACCGAGGACTTAAAATATATGGAGCAATCTGGCAAAGCGTAAGTTTATTTAATAACACATAAATCGTATTGAATTATGCATGGATCATATAGTTTCTGTAAAATGCTGATGAAGATTAATTATTCACTTTTTATCTTTAAGACTTAAAATGTCATAGTTTGCTGCACTTCACTGTGCCTATTTGGGTGCACAAGAAACGTGTCAGATCAAGACGTGATGTGTTAACTGACAGAAGTTTTGATTACTGGTTTTGGTTTATATTTGAATATGCCGAGTGTATTTTCATCCCAGCTGGTCGGGATGATACTACAGTCTAGACTTGACGCGTTTCGTCAGGGCGAGTGACGTCATTACGTCAGAGCGTAAGAGAATCGGTGAACCGGTCTTTTGAACCGGTTCATTGAAACGAACTGTCCGAAAGAACCGGTTCGCAGAAAAGAGCCGGACTTCCCATCACTAATCACTCATAGCTCTAACGTTTAAAATAGAGTTTAGGAAGATGTATGTAACCACAATCATTAGCTTTCATTAGCTCTTAAAGCCTCGTCTCTTGTCAAAAGGCTCAACGCGACCGCAGACTTTGATGAACACTGCTGGAAGCAGCGACGTCTGTGTCCGTACCATTCTTATCAATGACAGCGTAATCTCGTATCTCCCTGCTCCCAAGTCATAAACACACACACACACACACACACACACACACTGCCAAAATGTTTGCGGTAATAAAGCGCACGTGTTTCTCTCTCTCTCTCTCTGCGCTGGTTGCTGCTTGATCGTATCACGAGTCATGTTCGGTAAAATTTATTCGGCCACTTCACATATTCGGCCGAACAGAGGTGGGTAGTAACGCGCTACATTTACTTCGTTACATTTACTTGAGTAACATTTTGGAAAATATGTACTTTTTAAGTAAAATTAAAAGTGTGTACTTTTACTCTTACTTGAGTACATTTCTAATAGAAAAATCTGTACTTTTACTTTGTTACATAACTTACATTGCGTGACGTTCCTTCATTTTAAAATATGCTTTTTAAAACGCGTTGTTTATTTCAAGGTTGTCGTCTCTTTTTACGGGCATTTCCGAGTGATCGATTCTTTTGAAAGCATTAATTGAACAATGGGCAAAACCACTTGAATAGGCTAATGAATCAGTTCAAATGATTTGTTCAGTTCGCAGCACGATCTGAATCATCTGAAGCAGGATTACTCACTCCTCGTAGCGCGAAACTTAAGAACACGCAGAACACAAAGAGCGTTGGATGAAGTGGATATGAATCTATATCTATACAATCAAAACTGCAAATGTGTCATATTGTTTGCCAGCAATGATAAATGCCCGCCATATGCGCGCACCCACTCGACCTGTTCGTCAGACACCGCAACAGCGTTACCTGTCAGACACAGAGACGTGGGCTTGCAGAAATATACATTTGAAGAACAGAAGGAAGAAAACGTGTTGATGGGCGTGTGGTTCACTGTTTACTGTTTGTTTACAAGTAAGAGCGTTTCACACAACACACACATGACACAACACGAGAAAACACGAGCTTTGTTCAAAAATGTGTATTTCATTTAAGAGAGCACTGCAGATGTTCTAGATCATTCTAGGAAATGCTCAATAACTAAATGAGTTTAGTTAATGCTTTAGTTTGATATGGTCTATTATTCTAAATAAGTTGTGTAAACTACATTGACATCAGGACTAGATGAAATTTACAGAAATGCTTGTCTCTTCTGTGTTTGTCTATTCTTTAGTCTCTCTAGTATATTGCAAAGATATCTGCTTATGATAATTAAAAATATTGATTAAAATGTAATATTCAAATATTGGCGTTAATATTAATTTTATGTAGTAGGCCTATATAATCAGATACAAAGTAACTAAGTAACTAGCTACTTGAGTAGTTTTTTTCATTGCATACTTTTTTACTTTTACTCAAGTAATTTTTAAAATAGTGACTTTTACTTTTACTTGAGTAACAATTTCTCTAGTTACTTGTACTTATACTTGAGTAAAGATTTTGGCTACTCTACCCACCTCTGCGAACACCGAACTTGCGTTTTTTGCTATATTCGGCCAAACATTTTTGGTGGCCGAACATTCGGTGCATCCCTAGTGTCTGTGAAACACAAAATAAATTAGGAATAAAGTAAACATCAGGGTGAATAAACAATGACAGAATTGTCATTTAGGGGGTTAAATATTCCTTTAAGGGACAATCCATTTTTGGCACAATGGTTATTAAAGGGATACTTCCTTGCTTAGGTTGGGCTTTTTAAATAAACATTCCATATGTTCAGCTCGACCTTGGACCTAAACAACCCCAACAGACAGCTCTAAAGGACCAGTCAGTGAAATCTAGCAGCGATGTTGCGAATTGCAACCAACAACTCACTTCACCCCTCCCTTTCGAAGCACTATGAAGGATGACACAACATGGTGAATTATTACATGTAAGGGACCCGTGTGGTGTATGTAGATAGAAATAGCTCATTCTAAGGTAATAAAAAAATAATGCTTCATTATGTAAGGTCTTTATACACCTCTGAAGGCATAGTTATGTATATTATATTTCATTTCTGTCAATAGATCCTTGAAAAAGTGATACACTGGACCAATATATGATGTGTTGCCAATATATGAAAAACACAGATGGAACCACAAGTTAAGATGTGCTGGAACACTAAAAAGACTAAATTTTTTTAAGACAGATTTCTGTAATGTGTAAGAGTATCAGACAGAGAAGAAGAGAGAGGTTTCGGAAAATTGACATGAAATTCCGTTTCGTAACAACTTTTCTTAGTCCCTTATTAGACAATTCTCTAGGAAAAGCACGCCCACGTGTCAAGCAGCGAGGGTGAGATGAAAGAGCACACCCACGCGTCAACCATGGAGAGTGGGAGAAAGAGCACGCCCATCAATGTGCTCCTTCGTTCGCAAAGTTCAGCTGCGTTTGTTTGTTCACTGCATTTCGGTGAGGAATGTTATATAAACAGTGGATGTAATGCTGGATTGGCAGATCGTTTGAAACTGATAGATGGAACGGTCCCAGCGCTCAAAGATGCCGGTCATGAACCGCAAGCGGTAAGTGAAACTGAGTCATATGTCTGTGTTTTGTTGGCAAGTGGCACGTACGTGCATAAGGTACACCGCACGAACTTATAGTAAATAAACAGTTATACAGAGACAATGTGATGAATTATTGTGTGCTCGTGCTTTAGTAAAGACCCCCCCACCCGCACACGTTCAGGAGGTCGCCTGTTTTGGGAAATAATCATACAGCTGTATCTGTCATTATAAATGTGATCAAACTAAAGACTCTTCGAAGATACGAAGTATGCAATATACTCTATCGGTACTCAAGATTAATATGAGATTGGCAGAAACTACGTGTATTACATCCGCTTTAAAGTCTTACACTGCCCAAAACATTGCTGATTTCAGTAACACCATGAATATTATGAGTACCCTTTTCAACTTCCTGTGTAAGAATTCTGACTTCTTGTTTGTCTGGAACCACTTCCTTTACACTTTGCTACAGCCTCTCAAGAATGATATGAATGAATTTTAGGAGGAATTTAGAGGAATATGTAAACTACATAAATTCATACTACACTTGTCACTTGCACAACTCAAAAAATATAGACAGATTAAAGATTTTAAAATGTTAATTTCATCTTATATCCGAGAGTATCATTTTCTTCTTTCTACATTTTCTTCAAGAGCATCAGAGCTTAATTCATCAGCATTTAAAACCTGTATGACTTTCTTCTGCAGAACACAAAAGAAGATATTTTAAAGAATGTTGGTAACCTAACAAGGGCACTACTAAAGAAAGCCGTACAGGTTTGAAATTACATGAGAGAATGACAGGTTTTTTCAATCATGTTCATGATTTTAAAGGTGTTGCGAATTTGATTGATATAGGCTACATTTATGGAACAGGATGCAAGTAAAAAATATGGCCTCCACATAGCGCATTTATTATAAAAGCACAACCCAATACACTTTATAACATACTGTAACAGACAGCATACAATATGAAACTATATTTGAACACAACAATAAATCCAGTTGATAAAACTCAAACTGAAACAGCATTTTAGCTTAACAGATGCTCTGCTCATCATCAAAGGAAACAACACAAATGAACTATTATCTTGGACTCTGACCACCTCCAATGGCCCAAGCAATTCAGTCCCTCGGTTCATCCGCAATCAATTAGCCAAACAGAGTAAAAGAGCAGGACATAACAAAACACAGAGATTCTCCACAGCTATAGACGGTTTCATCTTAACAACAAAAACAAATGTTACTGCGCATGCGCACTTTTGTGACCCCAACTGAACTTCCGGTACACATTCACAAACAATAGAGTGCCTGTAGATTATTTGTGATAACAAGCAAAAGAAACCGAGGAGAACCGTTACTTGGCTAAACTTGTCTCTCCAATATTTTTAATTTAGACTCCAATACCAAGCTCAACCGCTAGATGTCAATTTCGCTTTGTTTAAATGCGACCGAACTACACGACCCATTCAACAAATTGTTTATTTAATTAAATAACCATACAACAAATTTCAACAAATCGTTTATTTAATACAATTATTATACAGTAAAATAATAATACAAATTAATATGAACATACATTAAATCAAATATAAATAGATATATTATTAGACACTAGCCAAACACGAAACGGAAGTTAACTGGGGGTCAGGCGCGAGTGTGTACAATGAAACGGTCTATAGTGGTTTGTAAAGCCGGATAAGCATACCTCTAGAACACACCTGATCTGCAGGATGCACAGAGCTACATAACCACTAACCTCAAATCTTTCGCTGACTCATCCAGCAGGTCAGCCTTCTGCACGCACAACTCATAATCTCAATAAATAATGGCTTGATTTTCTCATCGATCACTGGTGAATCACAAGAGATCAATACATGGGAAATAATATCCTCATGCTGTATGAATAACTCATTTTTACTGTTGAGATCCTCTTAAGATAGGACAAGTCTAAGAAAAGGCGTTTTGAAGAACAGAGTGGGTTTAAAGAGAAAGTGATGTGCTTGCCATATTCTCACTGAAGTGGAAGATGAAACCTGAGTGTGTGTGTTAATTTCACATCTCAGGATTGCGTTTGGTGGTTTTAATGCTGGTTATTTTGCACAGAACACACTCCTTCTATGCAATCATTTTATTTCTCACTTGGGCATTTTGCTAAGCTGCAATGTAAGATCTGCAGATCAAGAGTCAATGCCCTCTTTCTCTCTCTCTCTCTCTCTCTCTCTCTCTCTCTCTCTCTCTCTCTCTCTCTCCCTGAAGAAGAGGGAAAGTCCCTGAAATGAGAGGCTGCTGGTGTTCCTCTCATCTAAAATATCCCTTCATCTCTTCATGCATGATTATAGATCAGCCCCAGCTTCAG
This sequence comes from Triplophysa rosa, assembly GCF_024868665.1. Taxonomy (NCBI): domain Eukaryota; kingdom Metazoa; phylum Chordata; class Actinopteri; order Cypriniformes; family Nemacheilidae; genus Triplophysa; species Triplophysa rosa. Next base: position 30,788,671 of record NC_079890.1, read on the forward strand.
TATTGCATTCATTTATGGGCAACACTTACAATAAGGTTGTTTTCGTTAACATTGGTTAATGAAATAGTTATAAACCAATAACGAATGGTACTTCTGCAGCATTCCTCTCTGTTTATAATTCCAGCATTTGCTGATATCAAAAGTTGTTACTGTTAAGATTAGTTAACGCAAAACTAACTAACATAACCATTCAAAATCCACCCCTAATGTGTTTGCTGATAACACAGTACAACATCTAGGATATTCTCATGTATCCATTAATAGTGAAAAGACAGAGATTCAAGTAATAGTTCACCCAAACTGTAAATTCTGTCACTTATTTATGAAAATGCCTTAAGTGCACTAAGTCAATTTGGAAAATTTTTGTCATTTTACAGTACTGGCCAAAAGTGATGTCCAACTTTGGAAAATTGACATCTTCGCTTTTTATTTAAATGTATTATTTAAGACTTGCATATGCATTTAGCAAAGCTGTGGTTTAAGTGTAAACTAAAGCTTAGCTTTGCAAAAAAATAAAAACGTTGGCAAAAAGCTACATATAACACATGAACAAAAATATATTAAGTCAAGGCATAGGAGAATGGCTACAAAATGTTACTATACAAGATGATCAATAAATATTAATAACAGGTCAAATTGAAGTAAATGTATGCTTTCTTTCATGTGAGCATTGTATTTTTATGCATTTTTTGTATATACCCTCATATGTTTGCTTTTTTTTGCCAAATAACTGTCCAATAAATACCTTAAGTTGTCTTGTCCAATTTGAACAATACACCTGACCTGATATGGTGATGTTTTAATGTAACCTGAGGGAGCATTACAAGCAAATATTGTACAAATATGCCCCCCCCCAGACATCACTTTTGCCCACACTGTACATGCACGTAAAGACATGAGTTCTCATTTTTGGGTAAAAAATTCCTTTAATGTAACATGGCCTCTTGAAAAGTAAAGAACGTACTGTCATTTGGTGTGAACAATTAATATGCCCTACTGACACCACGCTCATGAAAACATCTCAAGGGTACCGGATTCATTTGAATACAATAGTACAAACATCAAACACATTCAGCAAGTTTGTGTGTGTCTGCCAGGTGATCAAGGGCATGTAAGCTAGAAAGCACAGCTGGACTAATGTGTGGCTTTATTCTGCTCTGTAGTGAGTATTAGCACCTCAGTGTCTCTCCCTCTTTAGCACCATTCCAACGGAAGCTACAGCTGAGCGTATGACATCCCAGGCTTCCTGTTGTGATACCTGCAGGGTCATCGCTAAAATTCACAGGGCCCAGGAAAAAAATATTTATGGATGGGATCCGTTTCCATCAGACCCAGTGAGCTATGCCATAGACCCAGTGACTATGGCGACTATGACAAACAGCCTATATCCCTGTAAATATCATTGCAAATTGTTCGCATTAACAATAAATTATTGATATGAACAGTGCACGTGTTGTTTAATTTTGTCCGACGCGTGTTTGTTTCACTGTTTATTTGACTGTTCAGGTTTTGTTTATACTTCTCATTGATTGTTTTATGTCCTCTTTTGCAAAATCAGTAACTGCACTGGTCAGCAAGCATTCTGAAATGCTTCGCTCACCTCGTGCAAGCAGGCAGTATGTATACAGACCAACAGAAAGTCGACTGAAAATGACAAGTAAACCCCACAACAACCACATGAAGCGGATCACAAAGAACTCGTTTAGTTCCACTCGCTGAACAGTCCAGCTCAATAAAGTGACCTAGATTTCCATAAGGCACAAATTTTCTGCATGAATTACAAATACCAGTTGGATGATGCAGGCAGAGAATTGTGTTAGTTGTGAAAAGAATTAACCATGCCATTTCTCTTGTAACCAAATGTAAAGCAACAGCAGCTCGCAATAGAGCAAAGGTCATGGGTTTGGGGACCACATTGTAATAAATTGTACACTTTGGTTAGGGTTAGTCACTTTGGATAAAAGCATCTCCCAAACCCATACGTGTAAATGAGTAATTATTGCTTATATTTAGGGTCAGGAATGAACAAACCACTAACCATATAAGTAATAACATTTAGTGTGTCACTCATCCCAAGTCACTTGTAATACAAACTTGAGTGGGACCTCAAATCGTGTGACTTATTGAGGCGAGCATTCATGTCACTTTTCAGTATGCTACCACCCAGAAAACCCCATCAACTGCAAAGCACTGGCAATCACCTACAGCATCCTCACATCATGGCAATGAGTTCTGCACATAAAATGTAATAATCTGTAAGAACACTTTTGTAAGCAACCAAGAACATCTATTTAGCCTGAAAAACCAGAATGTAAGAGAGGCTTGTTTGGGTACTAATGTGGACTAGGGCTGAAACGATTCCTCGAGTAATTCGAATACAAAAAATCATCGAGGCAATACAAAAAGCCTCGTTTAATCCATTTAACTACAGTACACACAGAGCACTGCGTTTCCCCACGGACCATTATTACTGACGCACAGCCCGCTAAACTCTATTCATGTGACAGGGCTCTCAAGTCTCACGCATTCACCATGAGACACGCATTTTAGCCTGTTCACACGCTCACACGTATTTCTCATGCTGATAAATAAGTGAGAGCTTATTGAAATGGTGAACTGCTATTTTACTTAGTTTTAGTCTATTTTGCGAGAGAAACTTGTTTTCCGGCTGCATTGAGTCCATAAAACTAGATGCGGACTTGTGGACGCCGAATCCTGTTATTTACACATAACATCTGTCTGATCTGCGTGTCTGAGTGAATGAACTGCACAGTTTAACGTGCTACACGCGTGATGCTCATGAATTTGTCTGCGCTTTATGAGGACATGAACACAGAGTTGCTCTTGAGAGTTTATTTCACGGACATTTTACTGAGTGAAGCTAACACACTAAAAAACAAGCGTCTTCCTACGACCTGCCAAAATAAAAGTCCGGTTAACTCTGTACTTTTATGTGGAAAAATATATTACTATTTAATAGTAAAAAAAAACTAATTTTGATAAACTAAATGCATCATGCATAAGCTGAAGTTAGTTAGAAATTATTCTTTCTATTTTTATTAAAGTTTCATATTTATACATTTGTATTAGGCCTATATTGCATTTTGAATGTAATATGGCAATGGAATGTACTAAATGGGTTTAGTTTTCACAGATATTAATGTATGCAACTTCAGCAATAAATGTTAATTTTTCTCAAAAGGAAACAAATTAGTTGTTCATTTTAAGAGACCCGTCTTATTTTCTCTTGTATATTTAGAGTTGCTCCTTAATAAAGAAAACGTATTTATTATCCGAATACCCGATTAATCGATGGAAAAATCTGTAGAATACTCGATTACTAAAATAACCGATAGCTGCAGCCCTAATGTGGACTCTGAGGCATTTAACTAAAGACCTTTAAGGAGAGTATAGTCTAGCTCATAGTATTAGGATGACATCAAGTACACAGAATATTACCAAGCTGTGACTTAGTAATGTAACTGATCACATCTGACAAACCATCTTGAGCAGACCTGTGACGCTGTTCCACTAGATCTCATCGGAAATCATTAGCAGGTTCTATAAAAATCCTCTGTCATAACACTTTACTAGATCATGAGCTAATAATGGCACACAAATTTGGACAAACCATGACCAATGCCTTTTTTTTAAATAATATTATGGTAAAGAATATGAATAACAGCAGAAAAATGCAAAGAATTCCTAGATACATTAACATTTGAGGCATTCAAATTGTTTATTACAGGCTGAGCATTTTAAGAAAAAAATGAAACATATATTTTTATTACTAAGGTAAAGGGAAATTAAGAGTTTACCTTTTTTTAGTGGATCACAAATTACGTTAATGTAAATCCTGCTTTATCAGAATGTTAAAAAAAATGTTGCATTACTGGTCTGACTTCAATGTCATGGCTGACATGATGCAACCAGCAAGTGAATATTTGCCGCTTTCACTACAATGTTTGCTTCTGACGTGTAACTAATGTAATGTCATTAGGTACGTCTAAAGAGAAAATAAGAAACTTTTCAGACATAACCTCAGACGGTTTCCTAAATAAAAGAAACACTGATGAAAGAACAAAAAATCTTTTAAAATCTATATTCTACTACAAAACAAAGTTTTTTATACTTGAACAGTAGCGACCATGAAATCATACTTCCGGGACAATGTGTCCCTCTAAGAGAGGTGGTTTGTTTGTTGAAATGCTAAACAGTCTCAATACACAAAGGCAGTTGAATGTGACCAAAACCATGTTCACAGGAATACCATTAACAGGATTACATCTGTCAACTTATTCAACAAACGTACGTCCCCAAACAAAATTTGAATTAATCCTTGATGGATAAGAACGGGGAAAAAAGAACTTGCCTATTGACCCAGGGTTTTTCCTGCATAGAGAAATTGGAGGCGGCCGCCTCCGTCAAATGTCGTGCCGCCTCAGACTCTCGCCCAAATTATGTTGCGAGTCTTCACAAGAAATGCTGCGTGCATTTATCATACTGTCATTTGTAACTGCAGTTGAGACATTACGCCACAGTGGCGGCGCTGTTTCGTTATCAGCACACTGAGGCGCTAAAAAGAGTTGCGGAACAAGAGCCATCCTGTGTTTCACGGCTGTTTGTTTTGCATCCAAGTACGTTTAATTTCTTGAAATTTATTAAATTAACATGACGTACATCATTGTAATGTCTTTAGCTGTGCAGTTGGATCGTTGAATCAGCGTATACTGTACACAGCGAGTTCGCCAGTATGAACGCACATTGTGTTTAGAACGACTCGTGCACGAATGACTCATTTGAACCGATTCATTGAAACTATTGAACTTTTCAGTCACTAGCGAATATAAGAGATCATTAAATCATTTAAAATGAACCACAGAGAATGCAAGATGTGAATGAGCTTTGCTGGTTGATTCAGTTGGCTATTGTGGGCTGAAAAGTTAGTTGAAATGATAAAAAAGCTTTATTTGATTAAAAAACATTTCTGTTTGGTTGAATAAAAGTAATGTTTTATATAACTTAATAATTGTCATTTTTTATCTAATTTTATTAGAACTTTAATATGTCAAACTCAAAGTCACTTTGGTTAAGCCACTTAAAGGTACGGTAGGCCTACGTGTGTGTGTACAAGATCAGGATGGCACCACCTCCGCCTCATTTTGAGCCAGGAAAAACCCTGTGACCAACACCATCTTGGGCATTTAGTGAGAGTTTACGAAAGTTCATCCCATATTCTTAATCATTATTTTGGCAATCTTATAGTCGAGAAAGTTTGGGAATCTAGAACAACAGAATATTGCTGTTGCTGTGTCCCAACTACGATCACAGGTGTAAATTGTACTGAAACATGTTGGAATGGCCAGGTGAAAGACTCCAACGCTAATTGAAACATTTTGGCAAGACTTATGACAAGTTAGACAGTTCATACTGCCAGACAAATCATAATGACAAATAAATGGATCACCTAAAAACAAACAAAATCATTTACAAGTAGGCCACACACTATCAATCTATCACTTAGAGCACACTTGATTTGATAATCATCTGTGATACAGGAAATTCCACCATTATCGTGCTTACAATTGGAAGCCTTACAAGTTAACAAGCACACTTGCTCGGCTCGCATGCAACAAATGAACTCAACTACTTACAACGGCTGTCCTGCTATGCTCTCCCTTTCCCTCTTTTTCCCCTGTACAAAATATTCAACCATTTTTACACATTGTTTATATTGTGTCATTCTCTTACTTACACAGACACGCACAATCACAGTGGCATCCTGCAAAGTAGCAGATGACCAAACTCTGAATGGGAAATGGGTCGCTGGGTCAATTCCAGCAGGGATGTTTGAGTCCCAGCACGCACAAACGCACATGACCTCAACACTCTCGGAGAAACCGGCTACAAATTTACCAACAGTTGAAACTCTGATTTTAGATCAAAACTCATACACACTGCTAATCCAACAGAATACTACACAGTAAAATCGCCAGTGTTAAAAAAGGTCAAATTAACACGCACAGTGTATATATAATCCACACTCTCAAAGCTAAAAAAACGCATTTATGATCGTCTAAAATCATAAATGCGGTGAAATTTGACCTTTTTTAACACTGGCGATTTTGCTGTGTAGGGATGTGCGAGACTAATCGACTAGTCGTTTAAATGGTAAGCTCCTACTAGTCGACATTGAAAACAACAGTCGATTACACAAAAAAATTACACAAAATGTTATCATTTAAATGACTTTCATTTTAATGTTTCGTTTAAAACCCTTTTAAATTACATACTAAAACAATATGTTTGAAAAAATAATTATTAATAGTCTTTAAAAGTGTATCAGGAACGAAATGTTTTAATTTTAGGTCAGATCTAGGATGCATTTTCTTTGTGCCAATTGCAGCACGATGACCACTTGAAAGACGAGTTGTGGGGGTGTTTTGAAGGAGGAAATGGGTAGGTTTAATTTAAGCAAACTACAGTATGTCATTTCAAAGTGGCATAATAATAATTTCACTGGAGCCATGCGTAACCATACTGTATTGGGTTCTTATTGACGCGATGCGGAATAAAATATTGAAATGCAGGCATAAAACGCTACATAAGCTACATACAGTTATGTTAACAATTAGGTCTACTTAATAATACATTTCAATATTTTAATATTTAAAATGCATGAAAGACGGATTGAAGTTATTTGATGGCAGAATAAATGTGGTGAATACATCTTGAGCACACTCAATAAAACTGAGATGAGAATATCTCAGCTTCTAGATTCACAGAACTTTGAAATTTATTTGATTTGAATGTTTATCACAAAAAAGCGCTTGAATAAACATGATCGCTTAGCACTGTTATCTGTTATCTGTGTGCCCGTGCAGAGTTTGTGCAGACTCCTCAGACGGCGATATTGTTCACAAACATTGAGCCGACTTTCATCCGATCATAATGCTTGCATTTCCTCAACAAGAACATGTAAAATAATATGAACATCATAATCACATGCAGACTCGAGTGTTTAGCCTATGTATGTCCTATAAATTAGCTAATATGGGCAGTCTGCTTTTACATTCGCTCTGCGCGAGTCTGCGAGATCAAATGCATTCTGTTGCTTGTTCTGTACTTTTTGTTCATTGCTTTCTATTCGCTTTTTTGTTTACACACATTGCTTTGCTTTATAAATAATAAAAACATGATATAATGTAGGCTATCTTGTTTGAGAATTGATATGCTATAGGCCTACCCTAATTATAACAATTGTAGGCTACTTAAAAATTGCGACATAATTAAAAAAGCAATGTTTTTTTCATTCAACATTTAAATAAACAAATAATGAAACATTAGTTTTTAAGCTTTTAATTAATTGTTGTTAAATATCTTAAGTTTCGTGATTTCCGTGTAATAGACACACTTTTACTAAAATTAAACTTTATTTGATGACTAAATTTTAATTAAACTTTTAGAGTAAAAAAACAGACTTAAAGGAGAAAATAAAATAGATTTTGCATAGGCTACATATTTGAAGCCCAGGCACAGGCACAGACCAGCAAGGCAAACAAATCGTCGCTGTGGGGCGGAAACCTCCTATGTCCAAATTTGGTCAATATCATATTTTTTCACATATCGATGCTATTGGTCAGTCCCCATGTGGGTCTGTTATTTTTTACAAATTATTAACCAATCTAAAGTGTTGAAAATAGCTTGAGAGCAAATCTCTTAACTCCATTGGACACTTCAACTGTCTGAGAAGTCTAGTAACCACCTCTTCTTCACTCCGCGGGAGCCTCTCGGCATTACGTCTCCTGATTGAAAGTTTTTTAGACAATAATGAGTGAAAATAGGTTAGATACATTTGAGTAGGCCTGTTTTGTTAAAAATCGATAGCTGTAATGCTTCGGTGCAGAAGGAAGCCCGTGAGCCACGAAGGCAAGTTTGCGAGCAGATTCGGCTAATTTCCGCCTATTAGACAGCCTAGTCAGCTCATCGTTTTTTGTATTACATCACTTGTAGTTCTTAAACCTTTAAAAACACGTTGGAAAGATGTTTAGGACTTTATTACTGCCTTATCACTGTAAGTAAACCAATCTGCAGCGCCGTTTACGTTCATGCCACTGCTAGAGCGGTTCTCGTTCTCGAGTCAAGAGCCGGTTGCAACAGCTTTCGATTCAGCAGTACACGAACCGAAGAGCCGCCTCTTTCGGACACGTCCGAGTCGGTCGTGAGTGAGAACCGATGAGCTAATGATAGTGAGCATGCGTGATTCACCGTGAGGCTACAGAACAGTGTGGACAACTGATGCTGTGCTAATGTTACGAGCGCACGTTAACCGAGGACTTAAAATATATGGAGCAATCTGGCAAAGCGTAAGTTTATTTAATAACACATAAATCGTATTGAATTATGCATGGATCATATAGTTTCTGTAAAATGCTGATGAAGATTAATTATTCACTTTTTATCTTTAAGACTTAAAATGTCATAGTTTGCTGCACTTCACTGTGCCTATTTGGGTGCACAAGAAACGTGTCAGATCAAGACGTGATGTGTTAACTGACAGAAGTTTTGATTACTGGTTTTGGTTTATATTTGAATATGCCGAGTGTATTTTCATCCCAGCTGGTCGGGATGATACTACAGTCTAGACTTGACGCGTTTCGTCAGGGCGAGTGACGTCATTACGTCAGAGCGTAAGAGAATCGGTGAACCGGTCTTTTGAACCGGTTCATTGAAACGAACTGTCCGAAAGAACCGGTTCGCAGAAAAGAGCCGGACTTCCCATCACTAATCACTCATAGCTCTAACGTTTAAAATAGAGTTTAGGAAGATGTATGTAACCACAATCATTAGCTTTCATTAGCTCTTAAAGCCTCGTCTCTTGTCAAAAGGCTCAACGCGACCGCAGACTTTGATGAACACTGCTGGAAGCAGCGACGTCTGTGTCCGTACCATTCTTATCAATGACAGCGTAATCTCGTATCTCCCTGCTCCCAAGTCATAAACTTTGTATCTCCGATTAAACATGGTTTTGGGGAAATGTTGTGTTAATGTTGGTACACAACAGTATATGATAGCAATATAAGGTATAATACCAACTTTAACGATACAATGTTTAATAACTCAAAAAATATGCAGTTTTTTTAATTTCCTGAAAAATAATGGTTTTGGAGATGCAAGGATTCCACCCGACAGCGACGAAATGCTCATCGTTCACTTCTTCCAGCCTAAAACGATCCAGTCAGTGTTGGCGCATAAGCAAATGCAGAAATATTACTGATTATAACGTAAGGAAAGTGGAACACATATGCCTGTTTTAGCTACATTAAATATATGAACAGTTTGATTATTAGCCTACATTCTTTAGTCTTTAATTTGTATTTCATAGGCCCTACGCAAAGTATTTGGACTGCCTTCTGGGCTATTCTTAGTTTTAGACTAGTCGACTACATGGTTACAAAACTTTAGTTTAAACGACTATCAAATTAGTCGTAGCGCACATACCTACAGAATACCACATACAGTATCTATCTGCTGTCTCCCACTAACCACCACAAGATCTCCCTTCTGTTGCCTTTGCAGGTTTGTATCTTAATGACGACACCATTATTGATATATTATGTATAACAAAGATGTTATAAGATGTTAATCTGTGAAAATTTGTATTAAAGGAAGGGTTCACCAAAAGAGTAATTTTGAAAAATGTGCCTGTGGCTTCGTGTCCATACAATGGAAGTCAAGGTGGGTCAATATTGTTTGGTTACCAATACTCTTCAAAGTATATTTTGTGGTCTGCAGAAGAAAGTCATACAGGTTTGGAATGATACGAGGGTTTGTAACTGATGAAAGATTTAAGACAAGTAGTGCATTTAATTTAGTAATTTAGTTTGCTTGAACTTTTATTTGATATTCACACAGATGTTTGTGCTTATAACAAGTTAATGAGCAAAACACAATTCCCAAGTATCGTGTCCAAGCAGAATCTACAGTACGTGCATGCAGACCTGCTCTGCCTCTAGCTTATTCTTCTGGGAAGAGGAAACACTTAGAGTGAAACAATTATTTAAAACTAATATTTACTTAGTTTAAAAGCAGTGTGCCATAAAAACACCTCACTCATTGATTATATTTAAAGTTAGTAACTAAACTCAACTAGCTGGAGAACAATACTGAATACATTCCCCTTTCCATCTATTCATTACAGAAAATCATACTGTAGTGTCATAAATGTCTAAAAGTCTTTTTACTGCTGCTAAGAGATGCATTTACACACTAATTACAGTTGCCAAAACAATATGAGAATAAATAATGTTATGAGAAATGTGAGATGAAATGTCACTTTGGCCGAGGGTTAAGACAAATATTGACAATATGTAAATGCTAAACTCTAAAAATCCTTATTTTGAGTGCAAAGATATTTTTAATAAAGTCTAGCAAAAGTCAAACAATTTAATATTGTTCTGATCTTGACGTTTATTTGATCAAGTATGCTGTACTTCTAGCATTCCAGACATCCGATTAGAGTGCACTAAACTACAGCAACACCAGAAATAAATTGTCCGGCAAACAAGCGCTTTGCTTGCTGATGAGTCAATGACCATTTGCATGCAGGATTTTTAACTCCCCCGAGTAGTCTGCATTATGACCACAAATCTGAATTGCGTTCATCTTAAGAAGAGTTTGCAGGTCCGTACAGAAAGCAATCTGACATCTCTCCCTGATCCGTGTCCTCAGCAAACGCTCTGACCAGACTGCAGCACGTCAGAAGCGATACACTGTCATAAATTCATGACTAATATTGAGAAAACAGCTGTGGGGTCAGGAATCAGAGCAGACTGATTGATTGAATCAGTCCTGTCTGTTTATACATTCATACATTTCTCTGTTCCATTTGTATTTGTTTATATTTTATTTATAAGATTATGATCTCCTCCAAAAAAAAGGGGGAAACAGGAGTGTGCGTGAGGTGAGATCTAGCTATATCTGCCTGTTATATGACAATATCTGGACATTCCACACCAAATTCTTCCAGCAATATAGATTTGATTAACATGTATAGGGGCGGTTTCCCGGACCAGATCTTAAACCAGGACTAGGCCTTAGTTAAATTAGGATATTTGAGTTGTTTTTAAAAACATACTTTACAAAAAAATAATCCTGGTGTGCATCTTGAGACAAAACAACCGCACTAATATATTTTAAGATATGTTAATACAAATTGTTCGCCTCTAACATTTAACTTAGTGTGGGACTAGTCTTAAACCATGTCCGGGAAACCGCCCCATAGTATACAGCAGTAAAACTACGGAATGAAATGATACTATATCTATATGGAGGTGCAGTCTAATGACTGGAGAAACAGGAGCAAATTCCAGCCTTGTCTTTTCTTTTACCCCTTTCATAAGCAATTGCAAAACAATATGCAAAAGCAGTATTCTCTCAAAGCAGCCAGACGTAATGTGTGGTTGGGTAAAACCATCAAGACCAACAGTGGGCATCATGCACTGTTTAAAACACCCACCAAAACACTGGTGACAATGGAGCACCATGTGTTCTTCGTGCCTGACCTTCGCTATTATCTACTATGAGAATAAACACAGGTAGATTTGCGCCACGGTTATTACAGGGATGCGGCGGTCTTACCTGTAGGAGCAACAGCTGGTGCTGCTGGATCCGGAGTGACTCGGTTTGTCAGATTACTCGTGTATGAACTCTCTAAACCCAATACCGCAGAGATGACGAGTCCACGCAGCAACAGAACCGCTGCCCCGGACAAGAAAGTCATGGTGTGTGCAGAAGCTTTCAAATGCCTCTAACGAGAAACAAATAAATCAACAGACACCACACAGTATTTCTCCACTCAGGAATTAAAACGAGTGTGTTATGAAAATCCTCCGATTGCGTTGAATCACAAGAAAGAAACGTGTGATGTCAACTGTAGTTCCATTAAAAGCACCGAGTTAAATAAACAACAAGATCCAAACCTGTAAAAATATAGTCTAAAAGACACGCCAAAATAGGCAATCCAACGATTAAAAAACACAGAGTCTATGATTTATGTATCCGAGGCGTCAAAAGAAGAAGGCACAGAAAAACTCCATCCAAAAGAGATGGCCAACTCTTCCATCGTTTATAATCTGACACATTGAAACAGACATCAGATATTGTATCGGATTGAAAGACGTGGCCGTATCGGGTAAACCCGTAACCCACTTTACAATCCAGAGACAAGTGCAAACTGACGAGGAATCCCCCGTTTTAAATCACCCCCAGAGAGATGAAAAGCACATATTCCTGCTAGAAAATACCCAGTAGCCTATAGTCCGACGCGTTTTAAAGTGCCATATCCCAAATTACACTGCAAGTCAATGTAAATCAGTCACGGTACATCCACAAACAGCCGGAAGATATCCGGCATAGTAAACGTGAACCGCCTGTGGGAAAGAAAGAGTCAGATCCCAATGTAGCCTTTAATCCAAATCCATCCGGGCAATCCGAAATAAACGCGTCTGCCGTTCATGTCCAAATATTAGACGAGTTTAAATGTCAAGTCCGCATGACCACGTCTAACATGAGGGCTCAGGTCTGCCCACTGCCTTTGGTAGCTGATGCAGAAACTAAATTCAGGGGGCGGAAGTCCGTATGCAAATCATTTGACAACAGGACGCCGGCGATGTGAGTCTCCCTTAGAAGAACAGATGCGATCGAATGCTCTCGGCTGCTCTTGACAGAAAACCGCCTTTATTTCTACCAATTCAACAGTCGGTTTTGACTGAAACGGCTTTTTAAGTCTATAATGCGCGTTTGCTTGACTATCGGCATGCAGGAGGAGAGAAACCAGAAAGTTCCTGACGGGGAATGTTGGCGCCTCCCTGCTCTATTGTTCAACACATCCCACTTGTATTTCTTCTATTGCGACACGCGATTTACACACTGAATCGTCCAAGTTTTTCTCCTCGCTGTGGAATGTGATTGGTCGAGCGCTCCCAACATGGCAGGATCTAATTGGCTGAAACCGGAAGCGAGTCTTGAGCTTTGAAAAGACAGACGGCGGGAGAACGCTGAGAAAAGGACTGTTTTGTTCATTCATATACACAAAATTTGCTTTGTAAAACGTGACCTGAAACAGTTTTTCCTTTTGTACAAAAATGGCCGTGCATGGAAAATAAATGTTAATACTTAACATGAAAGTATAACAGTAGCCTACATTGTAACGTTACTTATGAAGCCATTTCATGCATATTTGTTAAACATTAATGTGCTATATTGATTACTTTGTTTTTATTACTTTATAGTGCAATGAATATAACGTTCCAAATACAATACGATTTTGACATTTATTATAGACCTATATGTTATAAATTAATGTAGTATTTTGTGAAGTTTAAAATGTTTCTATTTTTATACAAATTGGCAGGATGAATACAGCTCATTACACTACCTTACATCTGCATTGTTGTGTATTTCACTGTTTTGCACTCTATCTGCCATTTCCTATCTTCTTTTTCTTTTTTTTAAATATCCCTGCTTGTTATAGTTATATTTGACATATATGTATAATCTGTATTTATTATATATATATATATATATATATATATTTATTTTTAATTCTGTATTTGTATGCACCGTGGGTCTGAGAGTAACGCAATTTCAATCCTCTATATGTATGTACTGTACATGTGGCAGAATTGACAATAAAGCAGACTTTGAAATTCTTTTTCCATAGTTTTCAGACTGCATTTCCTGTCTCTGTGCCAAAATGTATGTTCTGTAAAGCAGAATTTTGAAAAATGATACATTTAAATTGAGTTTAATTAATATTGTAAAGAATAATTTTATAGCAGGCTCCCCCAACTTCCTGCGTTTAAACTACATCGTAGGACACATTACACCTGTAATTGTTCAGTCTGACCACTAGAGGCGGCCATGATGTTCCTATGACGACAGCAAGTCCGGTAATAAACGGGACGGGGCGTAGGAAGCATTGTAAACAGGTGGCAGATGTACCGAGAGACCGGCGTGAGGTGATGGGGAGCAAAAAGCAGTGCAGAAAACTGACGAGTGGCACAATTTGATATGAGGCGCAGAGGGAATGAGAGAGGCAGATGCCAGAGGGCCAGGGCAGTTTGCTGAGCTTACCTGCAGGCTTAACGATCCTGATTCACTGCCTTTCCAAAAGGGTAATTTTGTACCCATGTGTGAAATTGTTTTAACAATGAATAGCTGATGCCATCTTTACATTTTTTGTCCATTTTCTCCTGTGTCCATGTAGTTTAAGAGGCGCTTTGTATTAGCAGCCAATAGGTCGTAGGTTTTGATTCCAAGGCAACATTGATAAAAAATGTATACATTGTATGCAATATAAATAACTTTTGGCCCAGTTTCACAGACACGGCTTATCTTAAGCCAGGACTATGCCTTAGTTGAATTAAGATATTTATGTCGCTTTTATAAAAATGCCTTCGAAGAATACATTACTGGTTTGCATCTTGAGACAAAACAATGGCACTGATATATTTTAAGATATTTCTGGGCAAGTTTTATTGAGTTAAGACACGTCACACGTTCATTTTAGTCTGGGGCTAGCCTTAAGCCTTATCTATGAAACCAGGCCATTATTTCCTATTATTATTTCCTATTTGAAAATGTATACATAATGAGTGCAATCCTTCACAATTGTAAATTAGAAACTGAATTACGGTTTTTAAAATGATAAAATGCTGCTGTAAAAAAAAAAGATGCGCAAACAAGCAATCTTGTTAAGTTTTTGCCAAAAAATAATATAAAAATAAATACTGATGTGTTATACTTCAAGTCAAAATACATACTTGGCAACATAACACATGCAGAGATGTGTGTCTTTTAAATTTTAAACAGTATGCCCCAATAAACAGAACGTATAACCATTTGTTCTATTTGGATATTCAAAATATTACAAAATTATATTCCATTTGTCTTCCAAATAATAAATACATTCGACACGCTTGGACCTTATTAATTGGGTTAAACAAACCACTTATTATGCAAACATAAAAGTGTAACACTCATCCACCAATGCTTCTGTCATGCATGGTATTTACACTACAATTCATTTCCTGTTGAGTGTACTCAAATTTACTTGGCACTAGTCCAGGGCCTTGGAGCAATGTGGGGTGTCTAAAGGCCTACAGGGTACCTCAACAGCCCTTTCGGTTTGTTACATTCACGGATCTTAATACATATTATAGAATTATATTGCCCATATCTTTTTCTTTTAATAACTGTATGGGTTTTAGGCTATTTGACCATATATTAACCAAACTGGCTTGCATCTAGAACGTCCTTTTATATCCAGTCTTGTTTTTTCTGTCGCTTACAGTTCAAACACAACAATGGAACTATTGGTCACACTTCATGTTTGTCTGTTTTGCAAATATTTAACCAATGAAAATATTGAAAAGAGCTTGTCAACTTAAACAACACAGTGTTTAATTATTTCAAACATACAGTTTTACCATTTTCGAAAAGTAGTGTTTTTATACCTGACAGCAACAATATGGAACTTGTCATCTATTTTACTACAGGGTTAAACAACCCAAACCCAACCTATCAACCTCAACATCACTGTACAACTGGCTCCTCAATCGAGACAGCCAGGAAACCGAGGGTAGTGTGTGATGGCCACTTCGCTGCCCACATCTGGAAGACCGCCCAGTCATGCAGGTTCACACTTTATAACATAAAAAAATCTGACTCTTCCTGTCTGAGTCAGCGCAGCTCCAGGGCCAAGCTTTTGTCTTTTAAAAGGGATAGTTCACCCCCAAATTAAAATTCTGTCATCATTTATTCAGCCTCATGTCATTATTCAAAAGAAGATATTTTGAGAAATATGTGGTTTTGTGTCCATACAATGGGCCAATGTTGTTTGGTTCCTAACGTTCTTCAAAATATTTTCTTTTCTTTTCTGCAGAAGAAAGTCATACAGGTTTGGAATTACATAAGGGTGAATAAATGATGAAAGTATTTTAATTTTGGGGTGAACTATCCCTTTAAGATTGGACTATTAAAATGTTCTTTTGGTCATTTCAGAAGAGGAGAACACTGTTACATTATTTTGATTAAAATAATGAAGATAGATTTCTTCTTTGAAATAACATGCACTAATGAATCATGCGTAATAAGAACAGATTCAACTAACACCAGGAACATGTATTAAAGAGTTAATGGGGTCACAGCGGCTTTTGGTTCAAACAAAAATATGCAGGTTCCTCAAACGGCAGTGGCGAAGAGGAAGATCTGAAGCAGGGGCATCACCTTAAGGGTTGAGAGATCAGCCAGAACAGCCTGCGAGACAGAAAATGTAAAACAAAAAGACCTTCCGTAAGAATCAGACTACATGAGCAGACTTGGGGCACACACATCACGGTAAGTATTCACGAGAGAGGCATCCATTTAGATAGTCTGGCAATGAAAGCAATGTACACCTAGTCAAAGTAAAACAATGCATGACCAGCAAGTCCTGTTTCACAAAATGGCATCCACTGGCCATTCAAGAGCTTGCAAGGTGCTTAGAGTACATCCGACTCACAGGAGCCATCCGGGCGGGGGCCTTCAGAAGGAATCAAGTGTTCCCAAGCTTCTGTCCTTTTGGAATTGGAAGCAAATAAATTTAGAGGCCCCTATCAGGTTAGCACATCTCCTCTAATGTTTCATGACCAGGCCAGGGCACTAAAAATACAACGTGTTATGAGACTTTCTCCAGTAGGGGCCAGGTGGTACATAAGCAAGCAAATACTGTCCAGCAGCATCTTCACAGCGCCTTAAGGCCCAGGCCTGTGCGTCACTGCAGATTACAGCGAGAATCAATGCCAGCAGGTCATATGCACTTTTACTACAGCTTTCAATCACGCAGTTGTATGCGACAGCGTCTGATAATGCAACCTTCTTAATTGGCACAGGATGCTGTATTCAAAGATGGAAGTATTGAAATTCACTGTGAATATTTGGCCATGTCACAGTGTCAAATCAGAAAAAAAATCATTATTTACTCTCGCTGTAAAACTGCATGCTGTTATTTTTCCAGTGGAACACGAAAGCTCACTAAGGAAAAATGATATCAGTGAATAATGACTTCAATATCAGTTTACCATATGGAGCTATAATATGGCTTCATAAGACTTGAAATATAGCATACGAGTCATATGGGACTCCAACTGTTCCTATTTGTCGTTTTTAGAGTTTGATTGATGTGGTTGCATGGGAAATAGCCCATTGTACAGAGTATTCAAACTTCTTTTGTATTCCATGGACCAAGACAACAACATACAACATTTTTGGGTAAACAGAAGTCATATATTATGATGACTCATATAATAAAAAAAGATGATATCTGACAAAATATTTGGATCGATGCCTTTAGTTTTGACTGAGTAATATTGATTGAGTGTGAAACAGTCACACGTGGCGTGCCTACAGTCACGCTTGTTCCCAGGGCCTTTGACATCACATCTAAACATTTTAGGCGTGGGGGACTTGGTCTGCATTTAAAATTGTCTATCCCAGCAATTTTAAAACATGTGCCTTGGGTGGACTGGGTTACTAGTGTTGGCTGCGAGACACTATTTCTGTATTCGTTAACACATGCACACACACACACGCTTGCAAATAACAACCTCGGCCGATGCCAGTGATGTCACTTCCATCAGGTTTTCAGCTCGGAAAGCAAAGACTGCAGCGGCCAGATCTGAAATAAAGGTTAGATGGGGGTGTACTCCATGTGAATAATTTCCATTTCATCACTTCATTCTTACAGAAGTGTGTGCTAACTTAGATTTCTATTGTTACAAAAAGTTTATAACTATTTACTAGTTGTATGATTGTATTTAACTAGTGACCTAAAACAATGAAGCATCAGGATATTATCATTATGTTTAGATGAAAGGGCACACATCAGGAAGAACCGACTCACCTGCCACTATCTCTAAGGAATCATATCCCAATATACGGTCCCATAACAATAAGAGCTGGTCGGTTGACAGGTATCCGGAAAAGGCCCGCACTATCCATTTAAACGCGATACGCAATCTAAAGATACATACATACATACACACAGATTAAAAAACACATTTTACATTTTAAATCCTTAACCTCAATAAACCTTATCCTCCTTCAATAAACGGATTCAGAAAATAATTGTGAGACTTGTATGTGTACACGTTAGCCATTAGATGGGGCTGCACTGCTATACATCACACGGTGCAAAAACTATTTCCCACTTGTATTGAGAATGACTTGAACAACTGGAAGCTAAATCAGAATAACCGCTAGATGTTTATCAATAAAATAACATGCACATTAGTAAATTCAGACTTAAAGGGACAGTTCACCCAAAAATTATGCATTTACTCACCATCAGATTATTCCAAACCTGTGTAAATGTCTTTGTTCTGCTAAACACAAGATATTTGGAAGAATGTCAGTAACCAAACAGATCTCATCCCCCATTTACTGCCATAGTAGGGAAAATAAATACTATGGGAGTCAATGGGGGATGAGATCTGTTTGGTTACGGACATTCTTCCAAATACCTTGTGTTTAGCAGAACAAAGACATTTATACAGGGTTGGAACAATCTGAGAGTGAGTAATTGATGGTCCCTTTAAAGAACTAGATTTGATTTGTACATTTGTGAATATTTTCATACATACATTTTATCTAGGACGTTGGTGATTGACAGGGCATTGTTGTACAGGTGTTTAATGTGTTTTGTTACTGTTTGCTGCAGTATTTTGTTTTGGGTGGTCAGATACACTCTGGGTCACTTCTTTAATGTTAGTGTATGGATTTTTAATCGTCCACCAAGCAAACATCACAAGACAAATCACTTAGAAAACTAATAGCATACATCTCTAGCATAAATACAGGACATACACAGGTTACATGCGACAATTTTAATACTTGAAATAAATAACTGCTAAATAACATACAGCCTATAACAAATAAGACACATTTTAAATACAATGTACACAATCAGATTGATTGCGTAGGGCACTCTGTATTATCAACTCACGGTTGGGCTCCTATCTCTCGTAGGTGGTAGAAAAGCTGAGGCAGATGAGTCTGCAGTAATCTCTCAAACCGCAGGCACAGAGACACTAAACCCTAACAAACAATTAGATGAGATCAGAGAGCTTCATTCTAAGCAACAGACACAAAAACCTACAGATGCACGGACAGACTTACAGACGGATGTGAGGAAATCGAGTGTAGTCTGAAGAAGTAGCGAATGTACATCTCTTTAAACACGCTGTACAGCTTGGATGGTTCATTATATAAGAAACACAGAGGGGCCACTGCAGAACAGACATGCACAATAGTCATTTTAAAATGTAGAGAGATTGTTGCATTTGAGATTATGGGTTATATTCTTTATGCTCCAAACGTACCATACATCGAGAAGCCATGGAATGGAATGACACCTGTGAGACAAAGAGGATTGATATTCTTTCATTTACAATCACATGTATGCATTCATCAGACTTATTATCTATATGTTTCAGTATGGGTATTGAACCCATGAATGTGGTGTTACGAGTGCAATGTTCTAGCAAAACAATTGCTGTTTACAAAATTGTTGTGCCAATAAGTAACATATCACTCACACTAATGCACTAGGTGACTAAACTTAATAAGTATAAGGTGCATGCCAGGACATGTTGCCATGTAGACACATGTACTGTAAAAACTGCTTTCTCACCATTTGGCGGGTAAACCACAGAAAACTGCTCTGAGCCAGACTTGCCTAAAAAGGAACAGCACTGACTGAAAAGAAGCCAAGGGAGATATTTTAACCTGGCAATAAAGATAAATATGTAAAGGCATTACTGTGGATGGAAGATTTAGGTGGTGTAGCGCTGTTATAGTTGAAGTGCTCCAGAACTGAAGTGTCTCGAGAGAAACAGAGCAAAACCTGAAGTAAAAACAAAACACAAATAAGTAAAAACGTACACGCACACACACATTTCTATTGCAAAACATGTTTATCTTTAAAAATGGCTAATTTCCTGGTACAATCATAGTTGAAGAGCCACTTTAGAGCCTTAGCGTGGTGAGGTCAAATAGCTACGTTCTTTCTCTTTTCCTACAGATTCTTGTAATGGAAATGTAATTCATTTTAAAAGAAAAGCAATTATCTGCAGGTACATTTTTTCATGTTTCCTATGATGGATTTTCACTAAGTATCTTGATTGATAATTATTGATTCCAATGCAATCTTTAAGTTTTCTAATCAGACATGGCCAAATACAATCATAGAAACCTGAAAAGAAGATCATATCAACAGAGACAGTGTTATAATGTTTCTCACTTTTCATGGCATTTAAAATGTGAGCATTTTTATAGATACTATTAATATTATACTATTAAATTCAAATGTTACAAAAAATACATTACATTACTTCAAATATAAAAAGAATGTTATCGTAACAGTGTTGTTAAAATTAGGGCTGCAGCTATCGATTATTTTAGTAATTGAGTATTCTACTGTTTTTTCCATCGATTAATCGGGTATTTGGATAATAAATACTTTTTATTTATTAAAGAGCAATACTAAATATACAAGAGAAAATAAGACAGGTCTCTTAAAATGAACAACTAATTTGTGTCCTTTTGAGAAAAAATAAAAATGTTATTACTGAAATTGCATACAATAATATCTGTGAAAAGTTCAACCATTTAATACATTACATTGCCATATTACATTCAATATGCAATATAATAGAAATGTATAAATAAGAAACATTAATAAAAATAGAAAGCATAATTTCAAAGGTAAACAACTAACTTCAGCTTATGCATGATGCATTTAGTTTATCTAAATTAGTTTTAGTTTCTTTTCTTTTTTTACTATTAAATAGTAATATATTTGTCCACATAAAATACAGAGTTAACCGGACTTATATTTTGGCAGGTTGTCGGAAGACGCGTATTTTTTAGTATGTCTGTTTCTTCACTCAAACAATAAAATGTCCGTGAAATAAACTCTCAAGAGCAACTCTGTGTTCATGTCCTCATAAAGCGCAGACACCGACAAATTCATGAGCATCACGCGTGTAGCACGTCAAACTGTGCAGTTCATTCACTCAGACACGCAGAACAGACAGATGAAATGTGTAAATAACAGGATTCGGCGTCCACTAACTTAGTCCGCATCTAGTTTTATGGACTCATTGCAGCCGGAAAACAAGTTTCACTCGCAAAATAGACTAAAACTAGGTAAAATAGCAGTTCACCATTTCAATAAGCTCTCACTTGCTTATCAGCATGAGAAATACGTGTGAGCGTGTGAACAGGCTAAAATGCGTGTCTCACGGTGCGTGAGACTTGAGAGCCCTGTAACATGAATAGAGTTTAGCGGGCTGTGCGTCAGTAATAATGGTCCGTGGGGAAACGCAGTGCTCCGTGTGTACTGTAGTTAAATGGATTAAATGAGGCTTCGAGGCAACAAAAATTGCATCGATGATTTTTTGTATTCGAATTACTCGAGTAACTCGAGGAATCGTTTCAGCTCTAGTTAAAATAAAACAATATCACAACAAAAAGTCTCTGAAACTGTGAAACTGCTCAGAGAGTTCACACTATACCAATATTGACAAGCAACCAGGCTTCTTTTATCACCTCACACCTGCAACCCACATGACATACTATGCTCCCGAGAAATCCAAACTACCTGACTTCTCTGTTATATTTCATCCAAATTCACAGAAAACACTGAGACAAACACCCCAGCAAAGAAGTCAAAGAAGCACACTAATGGTTGTCCAGGAGATACCAGCCAATGAAACCCGCTGCACCACCAAAGTGAATAACAGCTTTAAAAATCTTGAGTGCTGTATAGAGTCCTTCTCAAATTGCTTGCTTTTAAGACTAAATTGCTGATGTTGTTTGAAGCCATTAATGCTATCTGGGTTGATAAAAGTATATTCTTTCCCAACGACCAAAATGTTTCGCGGATGTTGAATATCGTTGAAGTCTGATTTTGCAGTGAACAGAAATAAAAGTGAACATATACCCATGGAAATATAAGGATCCTACAGTATCTTGAGGAATGACTCACAAATTCCCATGTCTTGTTTAGAAAGGCTATCTGCGAGACAACACAAACCAGTCCTATCTGTATCTATCCAGTTCTAGGCACATAAATCCAAAGAACATGGATTTGCATGGATAATGTTCTCACGATAGCCTACAGCGATATGTATACACAAAACTACATCAATGTCGTTTTGAAATTCTCGGGAATGTGTTTTGTTTATGACTCAATAAGAAAAATTCTTGAAAGGTTGTTTTTAGCATGTGTTAGATAGAGTTAGAGAATTGTTAGAGAATGGTATGCATTCACTCACCTGATATAAATAGTCCTCGAACACAAAGTAATAATCATCATTGCTTGCAGTCAGCTTCACGTCCTGAGAGGACAATAAGTCTTTTTAATCAAAAACAGGTACACTTGACTTTCTGTACTAAACGTTCACTAGCTGGACTAAAGTTCTGTTATGTTTCTTTCATTTAATCTGTCCAGCGGCTAAATGTATACAGAAAACTTGAAATGTCGGTTTATATCTATATAAAGTCCTGATTGCTTTTATAAAGAGTTACCACATGAAAAAAATATTAAAGGCACAGTTCATCCAAAAATACAAATTCTGTCATCATTTACTCAAGTTCAAGTTCAAAGTTTATTCATCACATACAAATCCATACATAGTACGACATGCAGTGAAATGCTTTTTCCACTGTCCGAATAGAGTAGAAAAAGAGATAGGAGGGAAGGTTAAACTATATATAAACAATATATAAATATAAATAGTGTAGGAGAGTGGGGAAGTGTCCATGTAAAGTGCAGGTGCTCACCATCGAGTTGCTCTAAATCTGTATCAATTTCGTTGTTCTGATGAACACAGAGAAAGATATTTGGATGAATGCTTGTAACCAAACAGTTCTTGGCCACCATTGACTACCAAAGTAGGAAAAATAAAAATGGCAGTCAAAAGTGCCCCAGAACTATTTGCTTTCCTACATTCTTCAAAATATCTTCTTTTGTGTTCAACAGAACAAATAAGTTTATAAAGAACTGTTTGGTTACAAGCATTCTTCCAAATATCTGACTCTGTGCTCATCAGAACAAAGAAATTGATACAGATTTGAAACAACTTGAGGGTGAGTAAATGAAGACAGAATTTTCATTTTTGGGTGAACTGTTCCTTTAAGGACACAAATGTTCATTAAAATGTTATGTTATATCATCCTTACCTTATAAATGAGGTTGTCCACCAGCAGGTCATGTTGTATGACTCTAGCCTTCAGCTGTTCATAATGCGTTAGGTCCTGTTTGAAATAAAAATAAAAAGTATTGACAAAAACTACACAAAGTGAATTTATCTCTGCCAAGTAGAGCTGGATGATATATATATAAAAAAAATTATATTACACAGTATAATTCTGAATTTTGATGATGCTAAATATTTATTTTAATTATTATAGGTACTAATTAAATGAACACATGTAAACCAAATGTTGCCCTGTTGTGTACCACCCTTTGTTGCGATTGTCTTCTTGCACAACTTGGAAATGAAGGTATTTTACAGATCAAACCCATTTTACAGGGCATTCTTTTTCCACCCCCCTGCCTCTTTCCACACCCGTGTCGCTTGCTTGCACGTTTTGCATTTCTTGTGAGACATTAATTGGGGAAGTGAAATTGCCTGTTGGTGCCATCTGTGACACATTAATCTTATCTTTCAACAATATTCTGTAATTTGATGTCTTAAGCACAATTATTTTTATATCTAATATTTGATACGTCACCCAGTCCTACAGTCAGCTTAACTGAAACGTCCAATAAACAATGAATAAACACACAGATCAAACTACTCCGGAAATTACAGCTAATTTCATTGTTATAAAAAACATTAAGCAATTAACTAATTGATATTTGAAATGTAATTGCTGTAATGAAGCAGTTATCCAAGACCACGTATATCTGAATAATTCTATAATGTTCTCATTGGGATCACTTTCTAAGAAGCGTCCGGGCTAAAACTGTACAAATGTCACTGAAGAAGAGAGATGAGCCGGCCTGGTCACTGTCGTCGAGACAGCTGCTTCATAAGCACTTTCATAATTGTTCCTCCGAAAGCATTTAAATGTCTTCTGATCTCCTCTGTCATGCTATGGGCTCATGCCCCAAGAGTGAGAGATTACTGTGCTTGTTTAAAATGTGTCGCCACACACCAGGTGTTTGTCTTCTTGTTAAAAGACAGTGAGGGTACACTGTCCAGATGTCGATTTCATTGTTTTAATGGAGGCTCAAGAACAAATCAATCAGCTGGAAGACATTGTTTTAGGTTTAAAGATGGCAGCTATTAAACCCACTGAGTGAAGAATCACAGCGGGTACCTGCTCTGTCATTTGTGCCACACAAGTAGTTAAAAGATAATTGCATTAAAGTCCCCCTGTGGTGAAAATCAAGTTTTTATTGTTGTTTATACGTCTATGTGGTGTTTTTAATATGCTTTAAGATAAACCATATGCAACCATATCATTGCAGAGTATTTTCTCCATAAAACTGCAATTTACCAAAGACTCTCTGTTTATGACATCATAACCCTGTAACCAATCACGTTAACAGATTTGAGCCATGGATATGTAAGGATGGCGAAAGACTCGGCACTGAAACGATCGTTGCCGTTTCAGCTCTGCTTCTGCAACACGAGCATGCGCTGCTCACACGTCAAATGAGACATCTATGTACCTACAATCCAAGATCCGAGCTGACGCGATTGAATGGAGGCGGGGACTAATTTGCATATTCGTGACTCTGCTCATAATAAATTAAGCAAGGGTGTAGCGTTACATTAAAGTCATTTTAAGGCATGATTTTGGAAAATTTCTGCAATTAACGCATCTGATAAGCACAAATAAATACCCATAAAATGTCGGTTCTGGCACATGTACACAACAATTACCATAAATGTCAAATAAGCTATTCAAATACTTTCAATTGTTTAAATGTTCGTAAATATTTATGGTACGTTTTCATATTTCTGAGGATCTGTGTTTATGTAAGACTGTATATTACCTCAGGATCGCTGTCAGAGTTCAGGATGAGAGTCCATAGTTGGGCCCTTAAACCTGTAGGGCATCCCTGCCTGCTGTACTGCTGAGCGGCTGCACTGTCCTGAGCACTCACCACTAAACAAACACAATTTACACATTATTCACAAATTTTAGTATTCACTTCAGAGAGGCTCTTAAAACCTTAAACGATAATCCATACACTTTGTTTTTTATACTTTGCTGGCACAGGCCAAAAAGGCACTTTAAATGCCCAGACATTATACAGGCTGTCATAACAACTCTATGAATGGCAGCAAACACACTTTCGACACCTTCTGCCTGAAAGAAACTAGAAATATTATAAATACCCAATAAGCTTAAATGATTAACGTTGTGATTCATACTGTAACGCTGATTTAGCTTAGCGTCTTTTTTCCCTTTAAGACTTACTGACAGCTGTTCTGAAAAGAATAGTTCCCTAACAAATGCATCATATATAGCCTCTTTCTGACAAAAATGTTCTGGGTAACTGAACGATGGATTTATTTGAGGTGAAATGGCAGACATTAAACATTAAAATAAAAAAGTATTTTCCGAGCAATACAGGAATACTATACAAGCATATGTGTCACGATAACAAGATAGAAAAAAATGTTTATTTTTACCTTTCTTTCCAACCCGAATGTGCTCGCTCTCAAACAAATCTGTGTTTAAACAGCCGAGAGATAACAAGGGATCAAATAAATGTACGAACACAGCATACAAAACAAATAGTGAACCTTTCTTAGCATGACTGACGCTAGATTGATCTCTATAGCAACTAATGCCGAGTTCACACTGCATGATTTTGTCCCCGATTTTCAGTCGCCGACAGGTTTTGAGAAATCACAGACAAATTTCCGAAATCGGTGCTCGTTCACGCGAGTGACAATCATGCATTGTGAATTATCAAAGACGCGATCTGAGAGAGTGGGCGACGCGTCGCAGACGCCCGTGAAATATTTGGCATGCTCAATATATGCACCTGTCGGAGACTCAAAATCCTGCTGTGTGAAATGAGTTCTGACTAAAAAAATACATCGGCGATGACCTACAGCCAATGAGAAGGCAAGATACAAGGCAAAATAAGATTCGGGGAGAAGACCACAGCATCAGCAAGCATGGTTTCCAATGTCGCGCGAGAACTCTGATATCACGTATCACTTCTCGTTAGGGATGTAATGATTCACTCAGCTCACGATGCGATGCGATTAACGATTATGATCTCACGATGCGATTTAATCACAATTTTTTTACAGAATGAGTTGAGGAAAATTTTTAATGAACAACTGCCCTTTTATTATTTCTCTTTTATTATAATGCTGCACAATTCTTTGTAAAATAAAAATATATTTTATGTCAAATAACAAAACTAAATTGCAGTTTTAAAACAAATTCCAAATCAAATAAAAATGAATAATACAAGTCTCTTTGATATAAACAAACTAAGACTTTGTCTGTGCTTCTCCTAACTTTTACTTTTTTAAAGGGGTGCTGCAACGGTGTGTCATGCATTCTGACTTCTTTACAATGTTAAACGTGCTGTCTTCTCATGCTTAACATGGTCAACTTGTCAAAAAAATGAGTTGGGCATATTACGTAGTATTTCTGTGCTCGATACACTCCCCCAGAGATCGTACAGGTTTCGGAAAGTTTTTTTCAAACATATAAAACTGTTTCATAACAATTTTTCTTAGTCCCTTATTGGACAATTCTCCCGGAAAAGCACGCGGAGAGAGGAGAGAGAGAGAGAAGAGAGAGAGAGAGAGAGAGAGAGAGAGAGAGAGAGAGAGAAGAGAGAGGAAGAGAGAGAGAAGAAGCGAGAGAGAGAAGAGGACTATACATTCGCGAAGTTTCAGGTGTTTTGGTTCCGTGCATTTGGGTGATGAATGTTATATAAATGGTGGATATAACGCTGGATTTGGAGATCCCGCTAAAAGATGCCGGACATGAACTGCATGCGGTGTGTGAAACTGATGTCGGTGTTTTGTTGGCAATGGGTGCGCACGTGCTTTAGTTCAGCCTACCCCTCCCCCCCGCACGCGCCTTATGCTTTCGGAAAAAAATCGTACAGCTGTATCTATTTTTTATAAATGTGATCAAACTAAATACTCTTCGAAGATACAAAGTATACAATACTACTCTATAGGTACTCAAGATTAATATGAGATTGGCAGAAACCGCGTGCGTTAGGGCCGCTTTAAGAAATATCAGCATATCCACGTTTACCAAGTTTGCAAAAAACAGCAGCCCCTGCTGTTCAAAACATGTATTGCGATTTTTATAACATCTCAACCGACTTGAATCGTCACATATTATAATCGATTTTCAACCGGCTCACGGTGTTTGGTTGTGAAACGTTGTTACGGACCAGACAGTTGGTGGCGATTCTGACCTATTGTAAAGTCATGCAGTGTGTCATCTCCTGTCGCCGATCCATCGCTCAATGTGAACACTGCAGCAACTGAATTCTACCCCAGATAGTCATGTAGTGTGAAAAGAACAGTGATGCAAAGACTTTGAAAATCGGGCAATGTGAACTCGGCATAAGGGGTCAGAATATGATCACTTCATCTCAGAACAAGATCAGGGATACACTAGTGAAACTTCTGTTTACTTTTGTTTACCACCTTTACCACCATGGTTCAAAAGACCATCTAAATCCATGGACCACAGCGTGGAACAACTGTCGTCTGCTTCTAAGCCCTTGTAATATGATGTGACTTTGCAAACCAAGGGTTGGATGCAAGGAGTGAATTATTACCTGGGGGAACATGTGTGTGATCATCTATACCGAGCTGCCCATAAGTAAAACTAAGCTCTGGATACATCTCCCTCTACAACACACACAGTTTACAAGTTATAATTATGAAAAAGCTTCTTCACCAATGGAGAAAGGTGGTTAAATATTTAGTGATTCTAGATTGTAATGCTTAAAAAGCAACAGATTAGATAAACATTTAGGCCAAAATCATTCACATTAGGGTGTCACAATAAAC
Organism: Triplophysa rosa; assembly: GCF_024868665.1. NCBI lineage: Eukaryota > Metazoa > Chordata > Actinopteri > Cypriniformes > Nemacheilidae > Triplophysa > Triplophysa rosa. Next base: position 30,816,801 of record NC_079890.1, read on the forward strand.
AAGTATAGTCAAAAATGTGATAATATTAATAACCATGATTATTGAAATTGTGTTAATATTACACATACCATAACATTGTAAATTATTAGGTGCCAGTATCAGGCTGACATGATTTATTTGGCAAAAATTAAGGATTAATTTGACTGATATCATTTTTTTTTAATTCACTTGCAAAATAAAGATATATTTGGTGATTGAATCGTTATTATGAATTGTTTTGACCAACAAAATAAAAAATTGGATATTGTGACAGCCCAGTGTCTCTTATTTTTATTTACAGAAATAGTTGTACAGGTGGAGACAAAGATTGGCTCACCATTTGTGAAATGTCACAGACATTGAGGGAAACCTGTATTAATCCCCAGTGACTTCTGACTGTGACCTCTTCACTCCGGTCATTATTAGGATTCCTTAAACCGATTAACACCTAGAGGAAAACCAATGTTATCTTTTATTATCATCTACATACAGTAATAACAAAAATCTAATTAAAAATGAATACATATGTTTAACAAAAACACAACATTTGTTTTCATTGGCACAAATGCGGGAACAAAAAAATAAGACAAAATTCACATCAAATTGTAACATAACTTACAAATAAACAAGTTTCTACAAAGACCTCATGACCCTAAAACCTCTCCAAGAATGCTACGATTTTAAAGTGTGTAATAGTTTTTCTTATTACAGATTAACATGCTACGATAACTATTCGTCCACACTGTGGTTCTGTGACACTATACAACACCGTTCATCCCTATGCAACATAACAACATTTGTTTTGATCTGATCATAAATCAAGATCAGCTCATGCAAATCACTTATTCAACCTTTCAGTCAATTTTCACTCAAAAAGTAATTTAGATGAACATTTCCTGAAAGAATCGAATCAGCCGCTCATTTCCGGGCCTGTCTTTCTCAATCGGACCGGATGTTTTCAATAAACTCATTAGGTGGATTATACAAGCAAGACTAAACCCACCTCAAGGAAGTCTTTGGGTGCATAAACAGGTCTGAATTTGCTTAGGTCTGCAATACAAAACAGAGATACGAGTGCATGCAAATTCGTATTACAATGCCAATTAGTGTAATTGAAAAGCAGTGAGCAAGTAACAAAACAGAATGGCAATCAGAATCTTTCTTGTTAACTTCATACTATACTCAGTCCATTAAATTAAGATCCATCTGTTACATTTATGCTTTGGACAGATGCATTTATACAAAGCAACTTCAAGTACATTAAATGTTTTGGTGCACACTACAGATATCCATAAAGTGAAAACCTTTTGGTTTCAGAGACTTTAAATCACCACATACACTTTTTTTGAAGGAAGAGTAACAGAAAGTAAAGTTTCAAACAAAAGGAAGAAAGAAGACTCAGTTGGGTGTATTTGAGCTTTGGTTATTGGGATGTGGTCCAGGCGTCTGGACATGCTCTGGTTTCACAGGAAGGGCTGTTTATTCCAGTGTCCTGCATACCGCGGTAAATGTTATCATACACGCTGCAAACTGATAGCATTGTTATGGAGCTGTTATACTGCTCGGGGCTTCTGTGTACGAGCCAAACATCTGTGTGTAAACATTCTGCGATGCACGAACACACATACACTGAGATGTAACAGTAACCTCTAATACAGATCAAACTGGGAGGTCACCTGGTTCATCGGTTCCCATCTCGTTCCATTTTTTCGTGAGCTCTTTCTGCTCTGGGACCGGCCGCTATGAAACAGGAATAAAAGAAAAATGATTCAAATACCTGCACTTCTCAAGTGTATATGCAATACAGATATTGTCATGTCTACCTTTCGTGACAGTGGGATTCCTAATTCGGTACACATACTGTTCAAACTCTTCATGATTCTCTTCTCCCAGCCGGCCTACAACACACACAAATAATCTGTCATTTCTACATGTGAGTATAAAGAGAGAAAGGTGTGAGGGCACAGAGAAAGAAGACCAACAGAGATAGAAAGTATAATAAAGAGACGGTGGGCTTTACCTGGGCTTTGCGCATATACGCCAAGGGCTCTTTGGTGTGTTCGGGAGGGGCTCTTGGATGCCCAGGAGGAGTAAGACTACGGCAAACAAACACATCCGCAACACACAGGACAGTTGCATACACACTGCATTATACTAGTTAAAGCTCTGTATATACCTAAACAATAGTCAAAACTATTACATATAAATCAATTATTACAACCTATAAATTTTGTTTGTAACCATGCATATACTTTACTGTCTTCGGCATCTTAATTCCAGATACACATCTTAATGCAACATCAATATAATAGCATTTTAGAGAACTTCCGATTTTACTGCAACAGCTTGGGGAAGGCACTTCTCTCTTACATGACAATTGCACTGTGCACATGAGTTTCAGATAGAGAGATGATTTTTGTGACTGAAAATCCCTGCAGTCATGTTCCAACACATAAGGAAACAGCGATACATTGAACTAAATCCCTATTAATAAATATTGTTTTTTGCAATTAAATGCCTGTGGTGGAATGAACTACCAGCCTCTACCCGAACTGCAGCATCCTTCACAACTTTCAAAAAACAGCTCAAAACATACCTGTTCCGCATTTATTTGACAAACCAGTCTGTCTGACAAACTCTGTCTGTCTAAAAAAAATCTTGCTGTTCTAGTAGCATGGCCTTGTAAACTAACGATACTGTTTAGTGTGTTGACAAAATGTTTATTTGCTCTGCTACTTGTAAGTCACTTTGGATAAAAGCGTCTGCCAAATGAATAAATGTAAATGCCCAAGAAGCACATATTTGTGTAGTGTTTGGGCGTGCACGTATATTTGGCTACATAGTTTCTATTTGCTTCTGCCACTTTCAAAACATTAACATAAGATAGACCTTCCCATCCATGTCTACAAAAAAAGACATTTACTAGGAGACATGTACCTCAAAACCTTTGGCTGTCTAATCTCTCCTTTTTAATTCATTTGATCAAACTTCACAACAACAATTGCCCCAAAGAAACAAACAACTAACTTCAAGGGTCGTATGATTTAAACGTAAATGAGCATGTTTTTATATATTTTTTTCTCATGTGTACTGTAACAATATCCAGCTTAAACAGTTTTACAGACTTTTATCTATAGAAGTGATTTGTCCTGTTGATTAGACACTTCTGTCAGTATTTGGACCTGGATTGTTTTAGGGTTCATCGATTCGTTATGTCTCTTGTCTTGTTTACATTTTGCAAAAAGGAGTTCCACAGTTCCTGCCATGAAACTGTATAAACACTTAAGCGGAAGAAGGAACATTCTGGACACTTAAATGTATGTGACTGAGAGAGTAGATTTATCTTTTCAAATCAGGATTACACATAAATTCAGACATTTTGGCTAAATACAAAAAATGCAAGTACCCTATAAAGAAGCTAAGGCGATTGCAATACACATTGAACGATAAAACATGTTCCACTTACATGTGCAATTCTCTGTAAACTGCATTTTGCAATTTTCTCTCCCAGCCTGGATGAATGCAAGGAATTCATCAGTGACACAAAAGCAAGAAACAATGAAATTAAATCACTGGTGACAATAAGAAAACATGTTGAAAAGGTAACTGGTGTCCTCTAAATGTTTTTTGTAATAGGATGATGGTGATATTCTCTAAGTATTGTTTATTGTGTATGCACGTGTCATTTTCATGCATTAAAAATGTATATGTGCATATGGGTAGATGACTAATAAACCGTACATGTGTCCTTTAGGAAATTAGGAATTTTGGAAAAAGAATAACCATGAAGATAAATCTCTCTTATGCTAAAATATAAATATCAATATTATCAAATTATATAGTATTGCCATATTGTTTTCTACATATTTGCTGTCATACCATAGGACACATGTAACGTTACGGTTTATTTGACAACTATATACTACTTTTTGTGACGTTTGAAATTACGTTATGATGTGACGTCATACCTGACGCTTTTAACCATCTCCGCACGTCATCTTTAAGTGATTCTAATTTTATTTCCGGTCTGTGCAAACATTCCTAAAAATAAGAACACAATTAATTCAACTTCACCCACAGAACACGCATGCTGGCATTAGTGTAGCTGCAGTGACCGTATTTGATGTTGCACACACTGCAGTGTCGGTTAGCTAGCTGTAGCAACACACTTTTGCCTGTTTCTCCAGCTGAGAGTGTAAATGAGTCCCTTTGAGTCGCTGTACTATTTGTGCGATAGTGACAGACGGATCTGACCCCTCGTCCATCATTATCACACACTGAAGTTCTTCGGTCGACGTGCTGTCCTGTGGTCATCTGTTACTAGCGCAGCATCACGCCTGTATCCATGCACACGGCAACAACAAACCCTTCCGGAAACACGAGCCTGAACACAAGGTTCCTATTACAGTCAAACTCAGAGAGCAAATATAATTAGTTTAATGTTGAAAATAATCAATTTGACATAGATTCAACGTTAAATAAATGATTTTTGCTATCTGGGAAAATATTTTGCTTCAGTAATAAAAAGTTTTGTATTGTAATCTTACAACATGACGAATAAAACTAAATGTAATTTTAAATAGACTTGCAATGGCATGGTCGGATTATATTTTCTTTTTACATTCCTGATGAAAAGTCAGGCTTTATTTTTTATACGAATCAATGAAAATCCTCCAACTTTTGTTTTAATTTTTCCTCTTACCTTTTCTCACCTTTAAATTTCTGAATTTATTAACAGGTCACCAGCTCACAATACTAAGCAGTTATGCAGCTGGGATGTCACTTTAGTTGTCTTTCAATGTCTGTGGAAGAAAGCAACTTGATACTTAATAATTTGCTCATTTAATCAGATTTAACCTAAACATGTACAGATATAAACAAAAAGCAGATTTGCGGGAAGGCTGTTTCTCATACACAAATGTCCCTGACAGTGAATTAATGTCTAATGACCACTGAAGGACACTTACAGTATACAAATTAGCCTACTAAACCTGTGTTCTCTGTGTAAAAAAAACCTAAGAACTTATGTTTTACCACTATGGTTTAAACCTTTTACACATTTACTCTTTAAACTTAAACAATTTATCCAGAATGCAGTAGTAGACAGCACTCTGCAAATGGCAACAAACAACCCATCCTTAAATATCCAAATATTGATTTGAGATGACAAATTAAAGATGACAACAGGTGCCTTGCGGTGTTTCATGATGCAATGCTCAGGTATCTTTCTTGCCAAGTAAACAGGTAATTGCCCTTGCGGGTGAAATATATTCCTCTGCATTGTTGAGTTGTAAACATTATTATATGATCAGCTACCATGGTTATTTAATTGATTCAAAGTAATAACATTTCAAAGTAGTTCAAGTGTTCTTGTCATGTTGCAACAGATCAAGCACAGGCTCAAAGTATCACTTTGCAAATATTTTCCTTTAAATATACACACATTTACACACACACATATATTGTACACACAGTAATAGGGTTTAAAGTTATGCTACACAAGTTACATAAATGTTTGAAAGCACTTTATGTCTAGGCTAAGTGTGCAGGTCATTTTCCGGATGTTTCGCTATCTCTGTCTCTTCAATTCTCTCTATAAAGCAGGCTGTTTGAGATCCCTGTGTGCTTTTTTCAGTGAGTGATCAATAAACAACACTAAAAAGGCCCTTAAAATCTCCCTCTCTTTCCCCCCTCTCTTTCCCCCCTCTCTCTCTCTCTCTCTCTCTCTCTCTCTCTCTCTCTCTCTCTGTCTGTCTGTCCCTCATAAACTTATGAAGTCAGGATTAAAGAGTAAAGAGTTTCCAAGAGTATAAACAACCTGACTTGTAAAATAGTGAAGAATTCATTACAATATTCATTTTGGACTTGAACCCTTCCTCTAATAAAGTATAGTTGCTCATAGTTACTCAGGTGTGTGTATGCGACAGAAAGTGAGAATGAAGTCAAGGCGGGGTCTGTGGATCTCTGTTGGACAGAAGAACACTGATCAAGTGCATTCGTCTACTTCTCAACTCATGAGCATGCAGCTTCTGCATATAGTTAATTATTACTTTTCTTACTTTCTAAGATAAATTCTTTCACCGTGACACTTTAAACAGCCTAATTCGCGTTAAACACTTTAAAGTGTTTGGAAATTGTTATTATTTTGACGAGGTGTCGTTATGATTTACCCTACAGTCATGTAACTATTTTATTAGAGAGCGCAACTGCGTATTATGGCACAGTGAGTGTTGCTTTAACCTGCAAGAGAGGAACTTCTGGATAGAAATCTATATATTATACAATCGAGAAAAGCTTTCAGAAAAATACAAACCATGGAGACATACACAATTCAGGACATGCTTATCAATACGACTGATATTTTTAAACTATTGTGTGGATTGGGAATCGGCAATGCGTCGGACTGCAAAAACGACAGTGACAAAACAGCAGAACCGAAAGGTAAGAGATGTTTTATTTCTTGGTTTTCCTTGATTTTAAGAGAGAAACAGTCAAAAACTTTTTTGCGCAATTGTTTATGCTGACAAATTGTGTTTACATACGGCATGTGAACGAGCCTGTGTAGACAATAAAAAAATATTAGATGAATAGGCATAAATCTTAGTTAGCCTGTGTATTTTAACACCTAACGATAGCCTACATTTTTTAAATCAAACGTTACTGTTACAGTTAGTAAATGCACTGACAGGAATCAACAATGTAAAATTTATATGAACTTTAACAATATTGTAAAAATTATTTTTCAGCGTGTGTTAGCTAATGCGTAGTGTTAATTAGACTTCTTAAGTGTTACCGAATACATATATCGTATGTTTAATAATTGTTTTATTTTCTTTAAATCTCAGATATAAACCAGACAGTGCGGATTGCGCTGTATGTCTTTATCTTCCTGCTGAGTTTCATAGGGAATAGTTTGATCATTGCTGTGCTCGTGCGGAACCGGAGGATGAGGACAGTCACCAATCTATTCCTGCTCTCTCTGGCTGTCAGTGATCTCATGTTGTGTCTCTTCTGCATGCCCTTCACTCTCATCCCAAACATTTTGAAGGACTTCATCTTTGGCAAAGGCATGTGTAAAGTGGCCACGTATTTTATGGGTGAGTCAACTTTAAGTTTAGGCTACACTGCACTTCAGTAGTGGAACTTTTTGCATCTTCTTCACATTGCAGAATTGCTCGTGATGTATTTCCTTCCTCTTTAAAAAATACCATGTAACCATAGTTTTAATTCATTACATGATATGAAGAAGTTTCTGAAATCTTTATCATTTTGTACAATTTTGATGGCAGTGCCTAATGCAAATTTTATTAAATTGTGCTGACCATTCAGTTAAGTGATTGTGTGCTGTGTGCACAAAAATGTCTTTGGAGAATAAGTTATCAACGGCCCATTGTACAAACAGCCCTTATGAAAATCAACCATTGTTTTATTATAGTAAAAATATAGTGATGCATGTTTTTGGAAGATTGCTTACCATTTGTATACCATAGTTTTAATACAAATATCATGGTCAAACTATAGGGTTCCTGTAGTAATACAACAGCAATTTTGTGTTTATGCAATGCAAGTCGCTTTGGATAAAAGCGTCTGCCAATATATGTAAATGTAAATGCACTTTAAACTTAAAGTGACATGAACTATTTATAGCCATGTTAATCTCACGCTTGATATTTATTCTACAGTAGCAATGGTGCATCTTAAATTATTTAAATTATTTTTAATAAAGAAAAATATAGAAAAAAGACTTGTTGACAGTAACACAAAAATGTTTGTTTAGTTTCATGAAAACGTGTTTGGTAACCATGTAGGCAAGAGAGGCAAAACTATACAGATACTTCTAAAAAAGCATAATGCATATAATCCAGCTGCATTTGGTTTTTTAACATAGTAATTGTTTTAACCAGTCGGAACAGGTTGTCTGCACTTTTATAGACTGCAAACACAGAAAGATCACACTACTATATTTTATTACTGATATACACTTTGGCAACCTCTATCAGGTCCCCACACTCTTTTTTTTTGCACAATTATGAATTGGCACATCAGTTGTAAATTCTGTGGAACATTTTTAAACTTAGAGTGACATGAACTTTTTTATACACGATCTCACGCTTGCAATTTATTGTACAGTATAGCAACTGTGCAATAGTAATTTGAGACAGTGTCCGCGTATAATATCTTATGTTTGATGGGTCACAATGTTTAATGTCTTTGCATTGTGCTTGTGCTATTCTGTCATAATACTGTATTTGTTCACGATAAAGCTGTGTGTGTATTTTAACATTCATACAAAACTGATTATAATTTGGATTGTTCAGAAGAGCTTTAGTTTAACTCACTGCCTCACTAGTCCTCAGGATGCATTGTTAAGCCATTAAAGTGCCAAAAGCCATTACCTTTCCAAACAAATCATACCTGTGTTATCATGGCTAAGCTTTAGTTTGTTATGAAGTGTTCCTGTCTTTGTAAGTGGAGGCAGATGTTTCCATTTTTTTGTTTACTGTTGCTTACATATAACTTATACTTCATGTCTCCTTAGGATCAGTGCCAAGTCAATATTTATTTCCGTATGTACAATTTAGTTCTGTGTGCACAATACACAGGTATTTCAGTGAGCGTGTCCACATTCAACCTCGTGGCTATTTCTTTGGAACGCTACAGTGCCATCTGCAACCCCCTTTCTTCTCGTACCTGGCAGACCAAGTCACACGCAGCAAAAGTCATCACAGCCACTTGGGTCGTGTCTTTTCTGCTAATGCTGCCTTACCCGATAGGCAGCACGCTAGTGCCCTTCATGCGCAGTAACAACAGCACTGGAAACATGTGCCGCTTGGTTTGGCCCAGTGATGTCATGCAAACCTGGTGAGATATATTATTATAAATATATAAATAATTACACTATTGTTATACTTGCTCCCCACTGTGGATCATATACGGTTTTGAATTAAATGAGGGTTTGTAAATAATAAATAATAGAAAGGTATTCGGTCGAATTAAACAGTACCTTTAAATGTTTGAACAAACAATATTGTACATGCAATTGAATGCATATTTTTTTAGTCTTGTTTGGCTTTGCCACTGACCTTTCTGAGGCTTTTTAGGTCCGTTTTACTGTTGCTGATTCTCTTTCTTATACCTGGAATCATAATGATAACAGCGTATGGCCTCACCTCACTCGAACTCTACAAGGGAATCAAATTTGAAATGGCAAACAGGAAGTCAAATAGAGGTATCTCTGACTTTCTAACCATTACTGTACATTTAAATGATGGCATTTTGGTCATACCTGTCAAACCTGCATGACTTTCTTTCTTATGCAGACCACAAAAGAAGATATTTTGAAGAAAGTTGGTAACCAAACAACAGCGGTACCCATTGACTTTCATTGGTTTTGTGTCTATTGAAGTGAACGGGAACCGCCATTGTTCGGTTACCAACATTCTTCAAAATATATATTTTTTGTGTTCTGAAGAAGAACGAAAGTCATACCGGTTTGAAAGAGGGCGAGTAAATAATGGCAGAATTTTCATTTTTGGGTGAACTATTCCTTTAAATGTGTACTATTTCATAAATATAATGGGTACTTCAGGGAAATTATCAATAATAATTGACTGTATTCCTTATTCTTGAAAAAGATCCTTTAAAAAAAAACTTTTTTCTTTTCAGTTCTTTACTGTGCTAAAATGACATAGTAAATTTCAGATTTACAGCTGCTATATAAAAAATATAATAAAATCATGCCATTTGATCTTTAATTTGCTCCTTAGACAAGGAATACAGCACTACCAGCTTGAAAAAAGGTGACTGCGATGGCTGCTACCTCCAGCCGTCGAAGAGAAAACGCTCGGACCCCTTGACCCCCAGCTTGAGCAACTCAAAACCTAAAGTCGGCAGAGTTAGCAGCAACAGCTCTACGGCAAACCTCATGGCCAAAAAACGTGTCATCCGCATGCTGCTGGTGATCGTAGGCCTCTTCTTCCTCTGCTGGACGCCCATCTTTGTCGTCAACGCTTGGCGGGCGTTTGACAAACGTTCAGCTGACCGTCTTCTCTCCGGAGCACCCATATCCTTCATCCACTTGCTGTCCTACACCTCCGCCTGCGTCAACCCTATAGTCTACTGTTTTATGAACAAGCGCTTCAGACAAGGTGTGTTGTTGACTTTCAACTGTTGCAGAGCCGACCCTGAGGATTTGAGCAGGGCAAGCAGCCGTCGAAGCGTCGGAGGAGCTGGAGGTCTTGGAACGCGGTTTGGAACAGGAGCGAGTGGTGGGACCAAACAGGTTGATGGAAACACACAAACCTGTGGAACGCTTACCAGACTGACCGACAACAGTCTTCGTGGGTCTGCGCAAGCATAAAGAAAACAACCGGCAATGACACCGGCTTTACAACCCTGGAACGCTTTCCAAGAACTTTATCTTGAAGAGTCTAAAAAATATAATGTTCTCAGTAACAAAACATGAATGACAAATGAGACATGCTCTTCACAAACTAGTTAATATAGGCTAGCCTAGAGTCTTCAGGGTTTTTTTGCTAAACAAATGACCAGTTCCCTGCCTGCTAACTGATTATAGACTTGCTATATACAGTCAATGACAAATGAGAACTCCAACATGCAGACTATGGCTGCCAATAGCACTGAAATGCTGACAGAAAGCAGTGCTTATTTTATAGACATGTCACAGTTAAATAAACAGAGACGTTGAATGGAACAGGACTGTTTCCTTGAGAGAGACTTCAGTCCCCATTAGGACTTTGACTTATAAACGTTGGGCTTTACAATATGACTTTATGGCTCTTCTTGGCTCTACAATTGTCTGGCCCACCTACCATTCCTTTATTTTTGTACTTTTTATTTTCTGCACGGACAAAACCTGGTAAAATGAAAACTTATATTTAAAGGGACAGTTTACTCAGATATGAAAATTGACTTATTCATACATTATTTACTCACCTCCTTGTTGTTTCAAACTCAAATTACTTTCATTGTTCTGATGCAAACACAAAAGGAGATGTTAGGCAAAACCAATGCAAAGATTCTGTGACAAACAGCCTCAATCTCCATTCTCTTTCATTGTATCATAATTATTAATCTATATTAATCTTTGTTCTGATGAACAAGATATTTGAAAGAATGCTTGTAACCAAACAGTTCTTGGCCACCACTGACTACCATAGTAGAAAAAAATGCTTTATAAATTTCTTTGTTCTGTTGAACACAAAAGAAGATATTTTGAAAAATGTAGAAAAGCAAACAGTTCTGGGGCACTTCTGACTACCATTCTAATTTTTCCTACTGTGGTAGTCAATGGTGGCCAAGAACTGTTTGGTTACAAGCATTCTTCCAAATATCTTTCTCTGTGTTCATCAGAACAAAGAAATTTATACAGATTTGAAACAACTTGATTGTGAGTAAATGACAGATTTTTTATTTCTGGGTCAACTGTCCCTTTAACTATTCCTATACTTGATTTTTTATTTTCAGTGTATCTGCTTCTGTGATGACCACTTATATGTAACACCATGTATGGAGACACAAATGTATATATGCTTCTGTAGATAGATTGTGGCATTGTGGCATTAACCTTTTTCTAGGAAAAATAATTGTTATCTTGTGTGTTAACCCAAACATACTGTTTGTACCCTCTAGCTAGAGTCCAGCCTTATCATAGCATGAGATATTTCACACCTGTTACTCACTTCAAAGGAACTACCCAAGGCTGCTTTGGACATCTGGGCTATTTTCATCATCAAACTCATTACTTAATCCAGCATGTTCCCTGACACAAATACATTGGTCTTTAACCACTTACAATGACACATTCAATTGTGTAAAGTCTTAATTAAATGTCTAACCAAGAAGATTTTACTGGTATTTAAGTACCGAACATATGGTTGGCCTATACAGCATCGTATACATGAATATTTTAGTAGAGCATTTTTTAAGAATGCAAAGTGTTGGATCAAAACTCAATTTGAGCCAAAGTGCTTTAATCTCAGTATACGCGTTGTGTTACCTAGTTATTATAATATTTGTATCCTTTTTAATTTATCTAAATACCGATTGCTTTTTCCGAGTGAAACTATCCTCACATAACATTTTCATGGATATGTTTATATCAAAAGCATTAAAGTGATAGTTCACCCAAAACTGTCATCTACTCACCCTTTTGTCATTTCAAACCTGTATGACTTTCTTCACAACACAAAAGAAGATATTTTAAAGAATGTTGGTAACCAAACAACGCAGGCACCCATTCACTTCTATTGTAAGGACACAAAACCAATGCCAAGTCAATGGGTGCAGCTGGTTAACAACATTCTTCAAAATCTCTTCTTTGGTGTTCTGCGGAAGGAAGAAAGTTTGAAATGACAAGAGGGTAAATGATGACAGAATTTTCAGTTTTGGGTGAACTATCACTTTAAGTGAAATTAACTGAATGGTACTAGATGAAGACTAACAAAGAAAACCTATTATAAAAGTTATTTTAACTCAACTGAATTGTAATTGCATTAAACTGACTTTAAACATCAAGTTGAATCCTACATAACGTACATAACTATGATTGTAAAGGAAAAAAATCTCACTTTATACTGGATTTTATGCCAATATTGCAATTTTATTTGATGACATATGGAACTGAGCAGGTGCAATATGTACAAAAACCAAACAGACAGACACATGAAACAAAGCTAATGTTTACAAAAAATATAACCGCCCCTGTTTCAGGTTAGGGCACATGATCCTAACATCAGCCGCCCGTGAATGAGTGAGACTGCTACCGTACTGAATGATACCTCTTAATATTATAACTAGAACAACAGACCGAAAGAGTATGAAAGAGAGAGCGTAAAGGAAAGACAGAACCAGACTGATTTACAGATTAACACAAAATGAAAAGTTAAGAATAATGGAGAATGAACTGTAGACATAAAGCCCAGCATAGCGCTTCAGGCACACCATAATCAATCTTAATATGAAAAATGACACTCGGTAAGCAACAAATCTAGACAAGTATGATATACTCTAAGTGCAATACCAGTATAGAGGAAAGGGTGGATTACTAAAACTTGCCCTAAGGGATAATAACATCTGTACCACAGCTTTTTGATTTCAGATGTTTTCTAAAAGACAAAGCGCTACAACATTATGACCAATTGAAGAACTTCATATAGACGTGTGAAATATAGTGGCAGCAAAAGAAAACAAGTTTACAGTTACCTTTCTTTGTCTTTTTTTTTACGGTACGTTGACATCCTCTATTCTTCTATAACTATTGAGACATCTTTGTAAAGCTGCCTCTCATGCTGTGTTTTATAAGCAGTGCATGAGAATGTAAGTATAAGACATTTGGCATATTAGAAGACATCAACATCTATAATCTACATTGATCAGAGCTCATTAAAAAAAACTGTTTTTGGAAGAGCAAAGTTAAACAGAGACCAACAGATACACAGAAATGACACCAGTGGACTCTGGACCAAAAAAATCGATCACACATTTGGAAATATAAAACGAATTATTGTTCACAAATTTGCCATGAACTGTTTTTAAGGCTTGGCACATTACCGCTATACATAAAATAACAAAACTATGACCTGTGTTTGCGATGTTGATATCTTCAAATGTTTCATAATTGACTTAAAATGCAAATGTATGCATTTAGTTCAAACGCCCCAGTTCCATATGGTGATTTAACCAATCCTTCTAAAGCTCAACACCTTAAAAAACAAACAACAATGTAAACTGTAAAAAAACAAGATTGTCAATCGATATCTTTCAGAGAGCAACATAATGGACTTTACCACAGTAACATTACAGTAAATGATGATAAACAAAACAGTAAAACAGAAACGGTTGAGAAATGTTCTCAGCATTAAAGTGTGAATGACTGTTCACAGTCAACAATACGCCAACAAAACCGTGATGAAGTCAAACTGGATGAAAAAAGTAAAGACAAATTGCTTTCTTTTGTTTGAGTAGGAATCGTTTCAAAAATGCTGTCTCATTAAAAGGCGAACTGGCTTAAAGCACTTGATTTTTCTTTTTTGGGGTCAGGGATATCATAAAGCATGGGAAATAAAAACAACACAATACAATAACACATTGTATAATGGCTCTCATAATGACAATCGCAATTAAACCTTTATCACAAGAAAACATCAAATGTGAGAACTGAAACAAACTGTCTTCTGTGGTTTATTTAATTCAACACAGCAGACAAATAAGCAACACTCGCAAAACTTTTTATAAAATGCATACATTTTTGTCCAGTGTCTCCACCATCTTTTGCCAAATGAAAGCGTGTGTTTATTTGATTCTGAATTGTGAATATACAGTCCAATGGAAGAAGACTGGTCTGTTATGCAAAGAATTCTGCTAAACCAAGTGCAAGAGTTTTTAGGGTATCTTTCAGAAACAAAAACCCCAACGGAAGAGGTTTGCAAAGAGGCAACCGAAGACATTTTTATCAGAACAGAGGGACAATGATATTCAAAAGAAACAATTTAGTGGAGGCAACAAGTGAACTTTTTTTTGCAGAGACATTCAAGTTACAGTTTTTCCCGAAATATACTACATTATACAATGCTGGAGTATTGCCTTTTTTGACGTGTTTTTCTACATACAGTACACTACACTAAAGATTTTCCAAGTCGGGAAGACACGAAATCTACCCAAAAAGTGTCTGATTAAATTAGCATGAATAAGTGAGAATAAATGAGAATATGACTCCAGCTGAGCCAGCTGCTCTTCATGACCACATGCGCTGTGGATCATGCTGGTGAAAATCAGTGGCTTTTCCACAGACCGAGACACACACAAGTGACCTATACAGTATTGCTGTATTCTTACATCTTTGAGAGACACACACTTAAAGGCCATTGACTCCCATGTTTATAGTCCCATGATGTCCGTTCACTCTCAGGACATTAATATACAAGGTTAAGACAAACTCGGACGCTAAACACTTGTTGAGCTAAACAAACCGACAAGAAACATCGAAGACACACAGTGAGTGGGTTGAAGCCACAGACGCTCAAAAACCGAATTACAAAATGGAGGTGGGTTTCGCTTTGTTTTTTTCTCTTATTATTATTTTTTTTTTACAAACGCACAAAATTCAAAAGTTAAATTACTGTACAAAAGAAGGTCACAAAACACTATTAGTGCTGGTTGATGAGTTCATTACAGCTAGTTATTTGTTTTTGTCAATAATACTAGTCTACTAGTTGGTGAGACACCAAGGCCACGATAAACGAATCCAATGACCAACAGAGTAAAGCTTCCTGCTTTTGGTGTAAGAGATACATACTCTTCAATTACAAAACAAGACAACAATGCAATATAATATCTTTGGGTGTGTTCGTTTCTATTACACATTTAAATCTTCTAAATCTGGATGAAAAATGAAAATTCAGGGACCTTTAAATATCAAAAATCGCACGTAAATGTTCAAAATGCAAGGCTTGGTTCCTCACGGCACGTTTGTAAACCTCTTTTAAAGGGGTGAACTGAACATGGAACCTTTTGTTTAAAGTAAGGCCACATCTAGATACACATCTGGTAGAACATGTCTCCAAATGATTCATTTTTGAGACAATTTATAATGATGGAAGTTTAGGAAGACGAAACGCATTTCTGGAAACATAAAAAAACGTCATGGATATCATTAGGAATCTGAACTCTTGAGAACATTGAAAACATCCAACGCTAGCAATATTTCCAAATATTGATATGTGATAACCTATGTGTGCTCTAGGATGTACAGACTACACTATGGCTACCAATTCGAAAAGACATTGCATCAAAACTCTAAAAGGCGTCTATATTGTATGTTGTGTTTTCTGGTTAATATTCCCAAACAAGACAAAGATGGCATTGTTCCTTTTGTGAGATCTTAACACGATGAAATGCTTAAAGGAAGCGTAGCGCATGTTGTAATGCAGGCAAGGCAGAGGCATTGCTTAAAGCTCTTCTCTTTTTAAAGACTTCATAAAAACGCATGGTTCAAAAATGGGCCATCTGAGTTTTTCCCAAATGCAAAATTAAAACAACTAAACCGAATAGAAAAAAACCTGTATTACAAAATACGAAGTATCAAAACGAGTCCGCGCAAAGAGTTTGTCAAGCTATGTGGAAGTAGCTATATACAGAAGCCAGACGAAAACGGACGACACAGAAAAAGAAACAAAACGGTGAAATCTCAGAGGAGGAACAGAACCTATTTGGTAACGAAAGCGTACTATGTTTGATATGAAAAAAGGTATGGGGATCAAAAAATGTACCTTTACTAAAGCTTATACAAGATCATTGGTCCATAAAAACTGTCGTCCTCACAATTTGATGTGACCCTTTTTCCTAAGAGCTTACACCTCCCAGGCCATGATACATGTCACCCGATAACGCACTCGGACTGGAAGAAAGACAGTTTTCAATCGAAGCATTCTGTACATGGCTGACGTATCACTGCTGTGGTCTCATCTCCACATCTTTTACACCTTTAGGTGCTGGTGTTTTGCCAATATGAAGATTTCTCTCAGGCATTGTTTATTGCTAGCACCAGACTGGCTCCTCAGAGAAAACCACAAGATAGCTCAGGAGAACCGTCACTCTTCGCCTCGCTTAATCCTCCATCTCCTCCTCTTAAATTCAATATGCAGCACTTTTACAAATAGTCTGTAGTCTTGAGTTTTGTTCCACGTTTGTGAGTGTTCCTACGTGTGTTATAACACCACGGCTGCGGCTGCATTAGAGGATGATGCTGTGACGGCATTAGAAGTGCTGTTGGCACCGTAAGCCGTCTCTCCGTTCCCTCCAACTCTGTCACCAGTCGTGGAAATTAAGCCGGCGCTGCCTGCTCGAAGGATCGCTCCGGCCGCGCTGCAATGCGGGCGGGGCCCGGGTTCGGGGGTGTATGTGAATGTGAGAGATGTGGAATAGATGAGACCGTCGTTACGGACCAGCGTTACGGGAACCTGCACCGGCTGCCGAACCCACCGCCAGCCCTCGCGGAAGGCAGAGATGTCTGGAACGACGCACAGTATGCTTTCTCCACACCTATCGAAGAAATATCATCTATTAATAATTCAACTCACTGCCTGCAATATATTTAACTGACACGGCTATTAAAAGTACAAATGTGACCCTGGATCACAAAACCAGTCTTAAGTAGCACGGGAACATTTTTAGAAAAAGACAGAAATACATTGCATGGGTCAAAATTATCGATTTTTCTTTTATGCCCAAAATCATTAGGATATTAAGTAAAGATCATGTTCCATGAAGATATTTTGTAAATTTTCTACCCTAAATATATACAAACTTTATTTTTATGAGTGGATGGCCTGTTACAGTGCCTCTGATTAACAACTTCAAAGGCAATTTTCTCAATATTTAGATTTTTTTTGCACCCTCAGATTCCAGTTTTAAACCGTTGTATCTCGGCCAGATATTGTCCGATCCTGACAACCCATACATCAGTAGAAAGCTTAATTATTCCGATTTCAGATTATGTAAAAATCTCAATTTCGAAAAATTGACTCATAAAACTGGTTTTGTTGTCCAGGGTCACATATTTGCTTTTCACAACTGCATAAAGCTTTAATGTACATTAAAAAGCATGTGTGGTTCAGTTAGATTGTATTAGCTATAGGCACGAAACTTACGGCCTGTCAAATCTTAACATGTCATTTACTGCTGCATTTAACAGGTTTAAGTTGTAGGTTTAAGTTGTCAATGTTTATATCAAAGATCTAGATGAGTAAAAATGTATAGAAAAATGACACACGATAGAAAGAATGGTACTGTGCCAAAATGTTAATAAAATCGTATACATTTCTAAATAAAACAAATTATAGAATAAAAATAATAAAAAACGTAATCAATTTAACACAATTTAATTGAAATATATGTAAGATATAATACAAATTATACCTATAAATAATGATACATTGATAATGATAAATAAATAATACAAATTCAGAATTTATTTGTGCATAAATATTTCAAGAAATGTATTTAAACAATAAAATCAAGAAATGAATAATAAAATCAAGAAAGGATAGACATCTTTAAATATACAAATATATACTCTTTACACGTACACAAACTTTGTAAATTGTTAATCACAATTTCTTCTAATCACAATTTTCTATTTCTGCTAATAAGGCTTTAAAACACAAATGTTAAACTAAACCTAAGATGACCATTATAAATCTTCCCAAACACCAATCTAAGACTCTTTAAAAAAAATGTTTTATAGCCTTCATGACTAAACTAAATGTACCACTATTAAATAATCCATCTAAGAATTAAAAACAAATTACAAATCATCTGTATTCCTTACTCTGCATCCTACACGGATATCTACACTGTTTGTAAAAGCAAATAACCTCCATACCTGTACATGGTCTCAGCCTCTACATCGCCAAACCACACGCGCAGATTTGGAGTGAAGTTCTGTCCTGTCAGCTCCAGCATTGCTACATCTCCCCCACCATTTAACTACTCAAACACACACATAAACCAGGTGTAGACACGATAAAAGAAAAAAAACCACATGCCCCTAGTGTAGGGTGTGTGTGTGCACGTGTTACCTGTAAGCTCTCGACCACAGGCACCGGTGTGACGGGGGTGTGTACAGGGCCCATGCCCTCATAGAAGGTGTATTCTGCTTTATCAGTGCTGATGATTGTCCAGGAGGCACCATCATTTATCATCTCTTTATTTGGTTCCTTTGGGCATGGAGTAGCCTGCAGGAGCACACACACATACAAAACGACAATGATAAAAATGTACAGGACGCATTCTTCTTCGGCACTGTTTCTAGATTCCTAATAAGCAAATGGGCATCATTGACCATGTTAACTCTTTGTATGAAAGGCCATGTTTCCTTGCTTTCTTTGTTTCCTCTCTGGAAAATGTTTTTGAAATAAATGACCTGAACCAAACATCAAAGCAAAAGTAGCCAATAGGAGCCCAGAATTGATGGGACCTCTTTTAATATGGTTTAAAAAGCATCCCAGCTGGCTGATAAAATTGCGAGAAAACATTTTGTGTTTTTCTATAGATAGATACTAATGTTATTCTAAATGCGGTATGAATCTAAATCAAGAATGAGTAAGTAACCTTAAACTTTTGATTAATAGTGTAAATTTAGTCACTTGAAATTGGATGATCCTCTCTTGAGAAAGGCACAGGTACATCCTCTCTGTATCCTTTAGGTAAAAGGCACACTTATGCAGCTGAGAGACAGGGTCATCTGCATCCAGTAAGGCCGTCTGCTTATCCACCTTACGGATGACCTAGAAAGGAAAGGCAGTAAACATCTCCAAGTGGTTTCAGATCATGTGAATACATGGAAAAAGACAATGGCGAGTCTTACCAGTCTAGGCAGAGCCATTCCTGTCACAGAACACACGAGTTTGACAGTCTGGCCGTAGTGAATGTAACCGTCTCTCACAGTGAACTCCTCACCCTCAGACTCCTCATCATCCACTAAAAAACAAGACAAACATATAATGTTCAAAATGAATCATATACTGTTTTTATTTCTGTGCCAACCTAAGGCTTGAATCTCCGTTGTAAGTTGCATTGTAAGCCAAATATTGAAAACCGTATATAACTTTATTCATAATACTTTGTTATGTGTCTAAAACACTCACAGAGGTGGATGTAGAAGGCTCCCCATTGCTGTGAGCTGGCGTGAAAGTTTCCTCCCTCTACGTGAAGATATCGCGTACTGACCGTTTGAGAGCGAAGTCGGTTAAATAACGCCACCTTCGTTCCTGATGCTATACAGACTGAACACAGAAGACAGACAACGAATCATAAACACAGAAACTACAGACTCAAGGTCATTGCACGTGTTCTTTTCTCCAGTTTTTTGCTATTAGCAAAAAAACATAAACCATCACACAAATAATGGATGTTGAAATGATTTTGTTTCAATTGGTTTAGGAGAACAAAATATGTTTTGATATTAGCTCAAATAGAAATGACTAGCAATGTAATGTGTGTAAATATGCTTATTACAGCACCGCCTTGTGGACTTTACAGTTTGTAATTCATAAAGAGTTTTTGATTCATATTTAGATAAAAAATCCGAAACACAAGTCTATAAACTTTTTATACTATTTATGTAACTTTAAAGAATTATTACGGCCAACCTGACACAGTAATACACTAAAACGGATTGTTTTACAATCCACAATACCCAGCAGGTTGTGACCAAGCAGTTACCACACATTCTGAGACTTGGTGCTCATGTGAGAGGTGCAGCTTTGTAATATTTAACATTTAAAGAAAACAACACTTTTTGAAAATTAGGTTGGTTTGTGTCGTCCACGAGACACGACCACTCTAACATCATCCTGTGATGTCCTCCAGGTCATAACCAAACGTATGAGTGTTTGATGTGACTGTGCTCTGGGAGGTGGACACTCACGGTCGGCGTTCTTGAGGGACTGTTTTTTTTTGGACGGTTTGGAGATGACCTTGATCCTCTTGCTCAGGAAGACACCGATGTCTGCGCTGTTCCCGTAAAACATCTTCACAGAGAGCATGAAGTGCTTGCGTTTGTCCGAATCTGAGATGTACAGTGTTTTGGCTGTGCAATAGTTCTGATGAAACGAGACAAGATATATACATTCATGAGGGAAAAGCATGCTTATCGTGTTGCTTTGGCTTGTACACTATCTCGCCGAAGTTTCAACAACTGTCAGCATTTTATTTTGCCTTTTTTAGGTCTGTCAAACGATTAATCGTGATTGATCACATCCAGAATGAAAGTTTGAGTTTACATATGTCTGTGTACTGTGCATATTCATTTTGTATTTTTATGCACATACATGTATGTCATATATTTAAGAAAAATACAACAATTAATAAACATTTAATATATAATTTAAATTATTTGTAAATATACATAAATACATGTAAATATATCCTAAATATGTATGTGTATGTGTTTATAAATACAAAATTAACATGCACGGCACACAGACATATATTCTGGGTTTTTCCTATATTGAAGGTTTTTTCGTGAAGTAGCCTACTGGAACTGGGAACTGGAACTGACTGCTTCGTATGCATTCAAAACGCTCTGGCGAAAGTTTGATATCAAATGCCGATCGGTCTACGCAGCGCCGAATGAAGTCTCTCCCTCGCACATTTTAATCAAAAGCAAGTGACACGATGACAAAAGGTCGGAAGACCGAATCCATGTTTCACGTGGCGCATTCGGTGAATATTCTCCTGTATTACTGCTGGATGAACTGCTCTCAAAAACAGGTTTCCTTTCTCTGACAAGGGTTACGCTCATACAACTGACATAAACAAACGAAACAAATCCTATCCAGCGATGAAGTGTTTTCGGTGTTAACTTCTATCTTTGGAACTGTCCTAACAGCTGTGATTAAAGGGGTTATATGGCACAGATACGTGTTTTTCTGTGTCTTTGGTGTGTTATAAGTTGCCCATGCATGTATTAGACACGTAAAATTGCAAAACTTTAAGTGTCGGAACAAAAGATGCATTCTATCTAAAAGCGAATGCACAACCAGACCTGCCTGAAACACCTCTTGTAACCACACGCCCACAAATCCACGCCAATTCGTGGTATGATTTGACTAAGACCGCCCAAATGTATACGCAAGTAAGGTGGGCGTACCTGTCAGTACAATCGCTTTGGAACCTGATGTTCCAAATATGGTAAGAGGCGTTACATTTCCAACACACGCTTGCAGTATTCGACCAATCACTACGCACTGGTTAACTGGCCAATCATAGCACACCTCGCTTTTCAGAGCGATGAGCTTTGTTAAAAATCCACGCATTTCAGAGAGGCGGGACAAAGAAGAGATACAAACATGCACGGTATGTGGAAAATACAGCGTTTTTGAACCTTAAATCGTGTATACACATTGCATCTAAAACAAACTATATTTTTTTAGCCGTGTCATTTGACCCCTTTAACACACAGCGTGTCTGCTAATCTCCGATTCACGATTTAATGACTCCTTTGAACCGATTCATTTTAATGAACGGTTGAAACAACTGATATGTCAAGCACTGAACTGACGAGACTCACTGTCTGAATCTATGTAAGTGAAATCAGTCACCTCAAAACAACTCAGAACGTAAGTGTGTTTAGGTCATTTAGCAAGTAAGACTTAGTCTAAATAATCTACAGTATTTACAGTTGATTTGTATGACAAAATGTGTAGTAACTTATAAAATAATTTAGTTTAGACAAAGACAATTGAAACCAGAACAAATCACAAGTTGTTGTTAGCTAGCTGCTAATAAAATAAAAAGTAATTGAATGTGGTGAAAATAAGAACTGTTACTCAAAATAAGGATGGGATATTTACTTTTTTAAATACTTTTTAATGCCCTAAGAGGGCAAGAAAGGAGTGAGAGTGACAGGTATTATCTGTGACACATAATTTGATACCCATTATGTAACTATATCAAATGTTTCTTGGCAAATATTTTGGATTTTTTTGTCAAAATTGTGCTCGCAGTTCAAGATTAGGGTACATTTGAGGATGTAGCATTAAGGATGCCTCATCCACCCTGTTAAATATGATTATGAAACATCTGGAGGGTTCAAAAGCCCATGTTAGATTGCTCTTCGTAGATTTTTCATCAGCTTTCAATACTAATCTATTATATACTATTCAATTAGAATTTAAGATAGTGGGGTGGGGTTATTCGATTTTTCAAGCGACAGAAGGCAGAGGGTGAGAGTAAACCGTACATTTTCAGACATCCTTATCACGTCCACAGGTTCTCCCCAGGGATGTGTTCTCTCACCCTTGCTCTACATTTTATATGCTAATGATTGTGTAAGCAAACACACAGACAGGTTCATTTTAAAATTTGCTGATGATACTGTTATCGTCAGTTTGCTGGACAAGGATGAGAATTGTCATGGTCCAGTAGTAAATGATTTTATGACATGGTGTGACAGTGCCTTCTTGCACGTAAACATAAAGAAGACCACAGATATGGTAATTGATTTTAGATCCAGTCCCTTGTCTCCTCAACCAACTAGAGTAAAATATCAAATGGTTGAATGGGCTAGTAGTTACAAGTATCTTGGGCTTACCATTGATAACAAGCTGCGTTTTGATACTCATGCTGAAGTAGTATGCAAAAAAGGCCAGCAACGGTTACACTGTCTTCGGAGGCTCTCTACTTTTAATATTAGTAGGACTCTTGTATTATAAATCTTATATTGAATCTGTACTTTGCTTTTCTATCTGTTGTTGGTAAGATAATGAAACTCATTGAATGGCATTGTCAACCAAGGTAGTAAGACTACTGGCATTAAGCAGACTGGGTTATCTGATAGTTTTGAACAGTTTGTCTTACAGAAAGCTATTATTGAAGATTGTACTCATCCACTGTTCCACGAGTTTAAAATTGAAAATGCTTCCTTCTGGTATACGTTATACTGTAGTTTACCAAAACGTAAAAGCAATCGGTATAGAAACTCTTTTATTCCTACTGCTGTAAGGCTTTTAAATTTGTGAGATGTTAGAATGTTTTTTTTTCTGTTTTATTTGTTTGTGGGTGTTTTGTATGTTTACAAACTCTATGCTGCATCAAAAATCGCCCTTTAGGATTATAATAAACTTTGAACCTTGGTGGGTGGATGACCAATTTTGACCCAGGAAAAATACACAAACTTTTAATATGGATGCGATAAATTGCGCTTAATCGTTTGACAGCCCTTCTTTTTTAATCATGACATCTGTGTACAAGAGTGTGTTACCTTCCCCTCTAAGTTAAGCTGCTGCATCTCCTGATCGCTGTTGCCGATGCCGATGAAAGCGCAAGGCTGAGACTCCTGCTCCGAGCACCCGTCCCTCTCCATCTGCTCTCTCTTCTGCTTCCATCCGCAGCCCATCAGATACACACACGGGGGAGGACAGAAAAACCTAAACAAACAAAGAAAAATCGATGTAGAATGTAGAGGATGGTTCACACTGCGTCTACAAAAATGTACTTTATGCATTTGGCCGGTGCTTTTATCTAAAACAGCTTCCAGTGCATTCAATCTACACCATTTGTTTACTGTTATCTTGCTTTCCCTGGGGACCAAACCCATGTGTTTTGTGTTGCTAACACAATGATCTAATAGTTAAAGGGATACTTCATCCAAAAATGAAAATACTGTCATCATTTACTCACCCTCTATGTTCACCAGAACAAAAACATTTATACAGATTTGGAACAACTCGAAAGTGAGTAAATGATGACAGAATCTTCATTTTTGGGTGAAGTATCCCTATAAGTTCGCCTCATCCAGCAACCATTTTTAGTGATGACCCATGTGTATTACCTCACATCATCACTAGGTGGCAGCACAACATGAGTTATGTTGCTACATCTCACACGTTCAGGTCAAGAAACCACCATGATACAGTCAAACACATACAAACCGGAGAAGGATGCACACCTCGCAACGCATAACAAAAACACTACAGGAACCCACAGTGATCCACCACATCCGAGCCCCCTGATGGTCTCGGTCCATGTCACCGTTTCTGCATGCGTGTGTATTGTGGCCTAGATCGTCGAAGGGACTTTAAAGCAAACAGATATCAATCAACCCAACCACGAGCGCAGCAGCACGAAACTTGCACTTGACTTTCAAGTCGAGATCTCTGCGGCTGACGTTATCACTCACCACACATCTGGGAGAGATGCTCGTCTAGACATGAGGTGGGGGAATACTCATGACACAAAACTGTAGCTAATATTCACCCACAGCATTAACTGGTACAATACAAGGGGAATAACAGCAGCTCCGCATCCAAGCTAACCCACACACAAAGTCCAGTCAGACTGAAACAAGCTGTAGACCGGTAAGCGGACCAACCTGAGGCCGCATGACAGTTTTTATTTCGTTTGGCATTTTCCGTACAAGCCTCTTTGAACAGCAGAAGGAAAAGTCTTGTCGCTCGATGTGGTCGGATGTCTACTTTCACATCCTAATTTTGAAAGATTCATTTCTTAGAAAGGACCATCAGACTGGTGGGTTGATCTGTACCAATGTGTCACAACAAGGAAATGTGCTGGTTTAATCTAGCTTATGATTTTATGATGTCACCGCGACAATCAGTCAGTGTAAAACCACATAAAGCTACAAATATAACTACATTTCTGGAAGTTTGGGGTGGGTTTTTGCAAATATTACATATTCTGAAGGAAATACGAGTGATGCTTGCTCACACAAAAAAACTCAGCAACGCCCCCAGCAACCACCCTAAAATAAAGATGCTGTTGCTAGGGTGCTTTGGATGGCTTTTTCAACAGTATTCCATCCACCAGCAAGAATAAAAGATAACACGCCACTCACGTAGCATAACAATTTTAAAAGTCAATGGGGTCACAAGGACACTTAAAGAAGAGGAACTCGCTTGCCGGCTTCACATACATTTCCAATTTGAGCTAAATGATACACTTCCCCAGCCATAAACCGTCTCTGATCACAGAACACATGTATATCATTTTACAAAGTGATCGCTTAGCTTTTCTCTCTGGCTCTCATTTAGCATTCTGTTGCTTTTGACACGCGGCCAGGTTTTGGCTGTGTTCGCGAGCAACAGCGTCGTCTCTCAGCCAAGTGAGGCCGGCCGAGCTGTAACCGCGACATCGGCTCCCCAGACGCTCTTTCTCTGCAGTTATCATCCTGTCTCTCTTTCCTCTGACCTTCTCTCCTGTACTTCCCTGACTCGTATCAACTCTCCTCCTTAATCATTTTTTTTTCTTTTTCCGTCATTATACGCTTTCTTATCTTATCAAAGTTATCTCTTTCTCTTGCTTTTCTGTATTTTTCCTTTCACCTTTTCCTCTGTCTCCATTACTCCTTGTTTTCTCTGTTGGGACTGAGATGACCAGCTATACAGAGTGCAAAGGAATGGAACCGAAAACAGGGGTCTTGTGATAAAAACGCTAAAAAGCAAAATGCAATGCAACAGCTAAAGGTGTTTGTCAGATGAAATACACATCCATAGACCACCCAGAGCATGCTAACTGAATTGTTTCATTATTTTAGGGGCTTTTTTATGCTTTTATTGGGACAGCACAGTAGATAGGTGACAGGAAAGTGTTGGGCGGAGGGGAGCAGAATCGGGAAAGGACGGGAATCGAACTTGGGCACTGGGCTACCGGTGCCGACATGTTGACTAAAATCGCCAGGTCTATTGACTGTCCACTTAGTAGAAAGAAATGTTGGTGTTACAAAAAGGCACAAAGGTCATTGGTTCGCATCCAAAAAACATCTGCAATATGCATAAACGTAAATTATGCTTAGTTTTCTCAGTTACATGAAATAATTACATGTGCAACATTTACATTTATTTTTATGGTACTCCAGACAACCTGCACCCTTAAAGGGATAGTTCACACAAACATTTTAATTTTAATCATCCTCAACTTGTTCCAAACCTGTCTGGTTGAACACTAAGAAAGATATTTGTAAGAATTTATAGCAACCACCAATTCTGAGGCACCACGGACAACCATAGTATGAGAAATTGTTGTCATTTTTCACACAAAAGAAGATATTTTGAAGAATTTAGGAAAGCAAACAGTTCTGGGGCACCATGGACTACCGTTTTAAATTCTCCTTCTATGGTAGTCAATATAGCCTCAGAATAGTCAGTTGCAAACATTCTTCCAAATATCTTTCTCTGTGTACAAAGAACCAGAACAAAGAATTTTGGAACAACTAGATGGTGCATTTTGGGGTGAACTATCCCTTTAAAAGATATCAAAACAAGCTGATTAAATGCTTCACATTTCATCAATATCACTTCGGTCCCTGTGAGTGAGGTTAAAATGCAAATCATCCAATTTACCTTTTCTCATTGCCGTATGATTTCTGTGCAACTTTAGCGTGCAGGATGAGCACAGTTTGGTCTCCTCGTTCCTTCAGGTAATTCCGCATGGCTTCTCTGAAAATCACACAACGAAAGGAAAAACACAAGACAAAATATTACAAGTTACAACATACACCCACCTCTAACTGATGACATGTTATAACATTATCACAGATACTGTAAAAACGTATTAGTGAAACAGGCAAGATTCACTATTCACAAATATTTCGTTCTGCATTGCCTTTGTGTGTTCTGTTCACAATGTGGCAGTTTTGAGTTTTCAAGCACATCTTTATGTTTCAGACCTGTAAAACCACTTTTAAAGCACTATTATCAGAGAAGGGTCTGGTGAAAGCATGTTTAAGTGTGCGCCTCTTTAAAAGAGAAAGGCCTACATGTACTTCAAAACCAAAATCTCCAGAGCTCGACTAGAAACACAGGCCCAAGTTTGATTAGCCAATTCTCTGGTGAGCGCAACTATGTGTTGCTTGCAGAAAGCACACAAACACTGTGGCCAAAAACCTCAACTTTCCAGCTGGGGGTCTTTAAAATAAAAAAGAAGGGGGGTAAGAAAAAGGGCAAAAGGACAGAAAAGTTGCGTGTGTGTGTAAAACTGAAACGGAACAAAATCTATTAGCTCATAATCGAAGAATTTCGATTCCGTGTCAGTGGTCCAATTACCTCAGTTAACTAACGAAAAACATCCCAACATGTGCACACTTAAATTAGCTCGCGAAATGTGTGGAAATATGACGGATTTCAAGGAAACGTAAAAAAACAGCTTGCACTTCTCTTTATTGCGATCACATAAATGCTGTCGAACTAAACATCGATGTTCTGCAGAAAAACACAATGTGTGACAGACTGTAAGTGTTCAATACACACTCGGGTACGCGCTCGCATACACAAAAAACGGCCCATTTGCACAGATGTCGGTGACACCTGACACGGCAAAATGCTCAGAGGGACAGAGACGGGGAACGGTGGGGGGGCAGATTACACAAGCAGCTTCCCTCTGCCACGCAAACGTCCCACACACGCTCGAGTTAGATAGGCTTTTGTTATGGAAAGCAAGAGGGGCCCTGCGACACGAGGGAGGGAGGAGAAAGATGAGAGGAAAAGAGAAAGGGGGGAAAGAGCTGTGCTCTGACAATAATCCTCCGACAAACCGACAGCTTGGAAACTACAATCTTGTACGCGGTATGATTCATTCTTCGGGTTTTTGCAATGTCTGAAGGCCGTATGTTGACCGCAACAACAGCCCCTTTTGTAATATTGTGGTTTGGTATGTCATAATATATCCTATCATGCACAATTTCTCTTTTCCTTGCATTTCTCCTCTTGTGTTTTTTGCAATGCAATTTGTATGTCCACGCGGAGAGTGAACAGTTTGCGTGACGCAAAACAATCAGAGCAAATCACTTAAAGCTGTTGTAAAATGCCAATAAACACACGCCTGTGTCCTTGCATCATGTATAAATGCATGAAGTTGTTTAGAAATGAAATAAAACCATAAGCAGGTGGATCAATTATATATTCCGATTATCAATATCAATAATCTTTTAACTCGGTTATTTTTTGCAAATTCTTCTTGCACATTTTATTTCTCATGTTTTCATGTCATATGTCCTTTTTCGGCTTATGTCTATGTAATATGAAATTCCGTGTCTGGTTTAACATGCTAACTGACTAAAATGTTATAGTTTTAGAAAAAATATATACAGTTTTAGCACTCTGACACAAATACACTGTCCGTACAAATATGAAGATACGAGCCTTCAAAAGAAATGACGCTCATCCATTTTTTTAAAATGCTTTAAATTTAATGTTGTTGTCAAAACTATGGTCATCTTTCTGGCTCTCCTGATTTTGCCAAGTGGTTGATGTCCTTATGGCAATATCATGTTGACCCTGGGACAACATTTAAATCAACCAATCAGATTTCAGAAATAAGTTTATTTTAAGTTTAATCTTACAACCAGGATTAGGTGCTTCTAGACCACTGTTTTTCACATATCATTTCCCTCTGGTTTTAGGAGTAAATGTCTTTGCACATACAGTCCGAAATTTCCGTATGCGTTTTTTCGTATTTGGCTCTCGTTTGTACGGTGTCTCTGAATGGTTAAAAAGGCCACTCAAAATGCTTGACGGATGCGAAAAACGCAGAAAATCAAACCCTGTCCGAATTTTTTTATGACGGACGAAAATATCAGAGGCGGTGTGTAAATGTGATTGACACAACGTGAGGTCGTATTTATTTTTTAACGTGCGGAAATTTCGGATGCAATTTTCGGACTCAATGTGCAATGGGCTTAAGTTATGGTTAGGGTTGGGGTTTGGTGTGGGTTTAGGTTTTATTCATAAAAATGTTGTTCTTAGGTCAACAAAATATGTTGCCCTGAGGACATCAACCACTTGGCAAAATCAGGTAGAGCCATCTTTCTATTAAAAAACAATGACAATCCTACAACAACTTTTCCAGTTAGCATTGCTAATATACATCTTGTGAAAATGTTCATACACACAATTCCTAAATAGCACGAACATAACGGTCCAATTATAAACCTTCAGACAATACAACAGACAGATACAACAGTATCACTAATGTACACCTTATAAAACAATGGCAAGAACATGTATCTTATAAATTTCATATTTTTCTTGGTCTCTATTATTCTTTTTCCTTACTTCTGTAGTTTTTCCTTTAATCTTTACTGCCTGCACCCATACGCATGTACTGTAAAGTGCAGCTGTGACATGTCAGAGAAGATCTGGCCCTCCCGGCTTTTTTTCTCCATTAATTTATCATTGGAGTTTGGGTTCCTCGCCACAGGGCATTGTTGGCTGGCTTGGTCACCAGGAGACTGCATTTATTAGATATTATTTACTAGAATGATCTTGCTTGTTCTAAAAAAAACATGCACTGTGCTGTGTTTTACATTCTGTTTTTCTCCTGTTAAGCTGCTTTGGAACGATCCACATTGTGAAAAGCGCTATATAAATAAAATTGAATTGAAATGAAATGTAAAGCTGCTTTGAAACAATGCAAATTAAAAACACGCACGTGACAAACAACTATAGAAATAAATTTGAATTGCACAAAATAAACATAACTATGTATTAAATTTAAATATATTGCTGGGGTCGTCCTTAGCATCCCTGAAGAAGGTCTTTCGAAAGAGTGAACCTTGAACGCCTCCACTCAGCCTCACTGGATTCCTGCAGATCTTATGATGTCATCTCCTCAGGCCCGTGTCACCCAATACTTCTGATACTCTTTATAACCTGCCGTGTGTGTGTGTGTGTTAAGAAGAAACATGATGTGGTGACCATCACTTATTCAAATGTGTACCGGATCAAAAATCTCTGCTAAGCAGAGACCCCCAGCTAGAACAGAGACTTTCAACATTTCCTTCAAGGTTTTTCATGTCGAAAGGGTTCTGCTTTGATATCCAGCAATCTGACAATCCACAAAACACCAGCAGTGTTTATAAATCTCCTCAGAAGAGAGTTTGCTGATTAGTAGAGATAGAGAAACACTTCACACTTTTGCAATTATAATTAATGATCTGACAGTAGAGTTTTCAGTCAAATTACCTGACATCTCACCATTTTTTTCTTGACACCGGTAAGTGGGAAAGGGTCACCAACTACTAACTAATAACTGTTGACTAGTGAGTTTTGTTTAAACAATTTTAGCAGTGTTTCAAGTGCATACATGTAGAGACTCACAGCATGTAGCGTGCTGTGCTTGTGTGTACTTTGAGACTGCCAGCAGAAGTTGCGTCTTTGAATTCTGCACTGTGACTACAGCCATAAAAGCAACACTTCTGCAACAAATTCACCACCCAACAATAATAAAGGCAATTGATGTCAGATTTAAAATCGCCTGCTGTAAACAATGGCCCAGTTATTATGCACTATCCACGCATCTCTTTACTGTGTCATT
The DNA here is from genome assembly GCF_024868665.1 of Triplophysa rosa. Taxonomy (NCBI): domain Eukaryota; kingdom Metazoa; phylum Chordata; class Actinopteri; order Cypriniformes; family Nemacheilidae; genus Triplophysa; species Triplophysa rosa. The sequence goes on from NC_079890.1 coordinate 30,847,629, forward strand.
GATAGTTATTGGTTGTCTATCATTGGACAGTTTACCCAAAACTAAAAATTCTGTCATCATTTATTCACCCTCATTTCATTTAAAACCTGCATATCTCTTTTTTTATATTTTAAGAAAAGTCTCAGTGGTTTATGTCAATACATTGGAAGTCAATGTGGGCCAATGTTGTCTGGTTACCAACGTCCTTTAAAATATCTTCTTTTGTGTTCTGTAGAGAACAGTCATACAGGTTTGGAATGACATGAGGGTGAGTAAATGAAGAAAAAAAAACATTTCATCCCTAAATAGTAATAATTAATTGAACAGTGTTTCCCTAACAATACATCCACCCTACCAACAAACCATATAGTTTAAAAATGTGTTCTACTCCATATGAACATCAAAGCGGGGAATATATGATTTTGGTTGCCATTTCGGTTTAATAGACTAACATCTGACGCAGAACACTGAGGTTTCATTGTTTCTGGCTGCACTTTGCACTGCTGGCAAAATAACATGGTCATCAATAACATGCAACTCCATGCAAGCGGTCAATGATTCCTGAAGATCAATTGGAGAGTTTTCCTGCACACACACAAGTCTTGCACGCAAAGGAAAGCCACCGGGGCATGTGACTTTATATGTTTCAGAGAAAAACCACAAGTCCTGGGCTCTGCTCCCTTGCAGAACACATACACGCACACATATATCTATTTGAATTTGATATATTAATGGCTCGTATTAATGATTTATTAATTATATAATATATATTATTAATACTTATTCAAATGGGAATCAAACTGAAGTCGAAAGTGATACATAAATAAAGTGATGAATAAATACATAATGAATTAATATAAAATACAATACAGGCATCTCTATACAAATTTAACGTTCAGGCTTTGCTTTGGAACAATGTATTGTAAAAACAAAAAGCAACTACAATGCTTGACACAGTTATACACATGCAAAAAGCCAGACACACCATAGAGGGAAGAAGTGGACAGACCTTTGTGAGTCATCCGTTTACAGAATCAACATGACAAATATCGGCACTTTGACAGGAAAAGCTTTTGACACGCATACTGAACACGCACCAGCAAACCCACAACACTCATACATCAAGTACTGACACCCTCATCACACAGACGGACTGACACACTTCAGGCACCTGTACGTAAAGGAACACATCAACACGCTTAGGCACACACAAACACACCTAACGTAAATCACCACGGGACACGAGGGAGAAAACGCTAATCTAAAAATCTGATACATTGCCTAGAAAGATGTGGGCTCAAAAAGTCAAGACCCACATGTCTAGCCAGGAATCTGTCATTTAATTTTTCTAAAGAAAAATGAAAGAAAAACACTGTCTACACCGGACCTGGCGCGATACGATGCAACAAGAGACAATAGAACGCATTAGAACCCATTACGAATTAAAATTTGGATGCACACTGGATGCGGCGCGACGCCACAATCCCATTAGATTAGATTAGATTAGATTAGATTAGCGTCCTGTGTAGACACGGTGAAAGAGTGATGACAAAAATTGGTGGTGGGTGATAAAAAAAATCTCACTGTTTGACAATATATAACATGCATATCCTTATTTATTTATTTGATACAAAATGGCCTAAAGACTATTTTACAACCCAAGAGCCAATGAGCCAACAAAAGTGAAATCGAAATGTTTATAGTAATGTTTGTATTGGTGTTTTATTTTATTGAATGTTCTTTTAATGTTTATAGCATCAAACATTAATGTATACATAGTAGGGCTGCCCCTTACAGTCGACTATTCGTTATTCGATTAGAAGACACTTATTTGAACAAATTTTAATTAGTTGATTGTCGCATCTTATTATTTCAAGAGCGTATACGCACCATGTTAGTCGCTTTACATAGCCGTTCGCTCCAACACTACCGTTAACTTGGATAAAGGCATGCTATTTTAAGCATATTTAAATGCGTATTTGTCCAAGGGTGTAAGAGTAACCTAAAAAATTATGTAGCATAATTTAAGACGTTTTAAATATTTTTACCAGAAAACAAAACAAAATTGCTTAGGAAGAATGTCATTTTTGCAGTGTAATGCCAGTAATGAGACAAGTCTCTTCTTTTGAATTTTGATTTAAGTAAAATTTAACTAAAAATTAAAAACAGTACTAATAGGAAGTAGTAATCAAATCTACAGTAAATTACTGGCAAAAGTGTTACAGTGCAGAGCTCAATTTACCCAACAATGCGGACAAACTTGGGTTCTTGCAATATTCCAAAATGCTAAATGTATTATGTAAAGAAATGCTGAAGAGCCTAGAACGTGAATGGAAAGCGCATCAAAAAAGAATCACAGGACAAAGCATATTGCTTTGCATTCAAGTTCTGGGCTTCTGCTTTTCTTAACATAATAATACGCTTCATTATATGGAGTATACCGAACATTTGGGGTTTCAGAATGACGCAGGAACCTAAGTTTGTCCGCATTGTCATGAAAACTGATCTCTGTGTCCTCCGTGAAACCGTTGCGGCCGTCTTTAAGAAGAAGCGCACTGATGGCAGAGACGAGGAAATCGATAGAAAAAGTGAGGTCAGATAATGGTCTATATTGTTGTAGTGTTTAGTTAATGCTTTATATTTTGTTTATTTGTTTATTTAATATATTGAATATATTTATTTATTATGTTACATAAAACATCTTTCTCATCCATGAAGCTTAAACCATCATCTGATGTCCCCATTCCCCAATGTATATATAAATCTTTCAATTTATATCATAAACGTGCGAATAGTCGACTAATGGCCTAAATGAACGACTACTAGTCAAAAATATCTAGTCGGGGACAGCCCTAATAAATAGTAGCAATATCGAGTATAAAACAATTAAGACATGGTTTGCAATAAATGAACTAAATTAAGAAATAATTCAACTAAAAGTGCTTTACATATAGTTGGGGGGGTCTCCTCCACCTGGATGGACCAATAGTCTGCCAGAACACCCATGACACACATCATAACATCACAAATACTCAATGTTTTGTGTGGGCCTATAGTCTAACGGTTAAAAAACTGCAGGTTCAAACCCAAGAAGAACTGACACAAAAAAGTTGTTCGATCAGCAGTTAACTCCTGCACCTCAGTCATAAATCTGAAAACAAAAAAACAAATGAAAGGCATCCAACCAACAGACGGAGAAACCACAGGAGAAAGGCATGGAAACAGATAGGAGAAAAAACATGGGCTATGAAAAATTCACTGCTCATGCTCAAGTTAGTTCATGCCCGCTTGTTGCAGAATTAGTAATTTTGCTAAAAACAGTAACTTGTGCCAAGACTGCGTGTTTGAATGTGCACAGGATAAGAGAGAAAGAGATCCCCAGCTAAATGAGACTGTAAATGTATGAAAATGTTTATCTACCTACACACGCACACTCACTCATCATCACTCGAACCAATAAGCAATCACATTTAACACAGATTGTTAAAAATAACTAATATACACACAAAGATTCTTCTAAATTAGTTTGACCCACATGAATCTGATCCTAACCCGCGACTGAATCTCGTACAAACAACAGGTTTAATCTATGCATGCTGCAACCTTTCCTGTTTATTCAGATTCACAGGTGAAAGGAGCCAACAGAGGCAGGGGCTGTGAAAGACGCAGCGGTTGTACACTGTCAGGGTGTGTGCACTGCGCCAGTATTCAGTCATGTTGCGAGTTAACCGCAGGGCATGCGACTCGGGCAAGGCGGGCAGCACTGAACTCTGTCCTCTCTATCATTTTCCATGTCGCTCACATCTTAGCTGAAAACAAGAGCCGCTTCATAGAACGGTTCTACTCAAAAGGTTTTCTAAATTTGGTTGCATGTTTGAGTCTACAATTTTGACTCTCAGAATTATGGCTAAAGCACAAGAACACTGGGCACTTTCCACAACGGGCATAAAACATATGCATTTTTTTATTTTACTTAATGTTTATACTAAATATTACATGTGCAGATATTCTATTTAGGTCAAACTTGTCATTTTTACAACCAAATTAGCAAAATAATAACAAAAATAAACGCCAGTTGGAGTCACAAAACGTTTTGCCCGAATGAAACTAAATGACATAGTGGGGGCTCACTGGTTTGTTACCAAATATGTGACCCTGGATCACAAAACCAGTCTTAAGTAGCACGGGAACATTTTTAGTAAAAGACAAAAATACATTGTGAGGGGCAAAATTATCGATTATTCTTTTATGTCAACAATCATTAGTATATTAAGTAAAGATCATGTTCCATGAAGATATTTTGTAAATTTCCTACCTTAAATATATAAAAACTTTATTTTTGTGAGTGGATGGTCTGCCACTGTCATGGCTCTGCTTCCTTTAGTCATGTTTTTCTTGGTCCTGTAGCAGAGCCATGGCAAAGCCTTAGGTTATATGTGAGAAAGCCATGAGATGTTTGTTTTTTGACATCTCATGTGTTTTCTCATGTCTTGTCATTAGCCCCGCCCCTCTCATTTCTTGTATTGCTTTCCTCTCATGTCTAATGTCCCACACCTGCCCCGTGTAAATATCCCTCGTTTGTTTTCCCTTTAAATACCCTCTTGTTTCTTTGTCTTGTGCTGTTGGATTGTTCTGTATTGCGTGTATTGCTTGTCTTTCGTGTCGAATGCTACGTCGTGTATGTATCCAGTTCGTCCCTTGTCATCAGTCTTTGTTCCAAGGTAGTTTCTTGTCTTGTTTATTTGATTTTTCTTTGTTCTCGTTTTTGCCCCCTTGAGGGAAGTTTTTGTTTGCCTTGTTAAATATATTCTTAGTTCAGTTTTCCCCATCGTGGGTGTTTTGCTTTGTCTTTTTCCTGTCAAATAAAGTGTTTTGTTTACCCCGTCTTTGCCTGCCTGCGTTTGGGTTCTCGCCACGCCGTCCGTGACAGCCACAGTGCCCCTGATTAACAACTTCAAAGGCAATTTTCTCAATATTTTGATTTTTTTGCGCTCTCAGATTCCAGAGTTTTAAATGGTTGTATCTCAGCCAGATATTGTCCTATTCTAACAACTCATATATCTATAGAAAGTTTATTTATTCAGCTTTCAGATTATGTAAAAATCTCAATTTCGAAAAATTGACCCATAAGACTGGTTTTGTTGTCCAGGGTCACATATAAGTTAATAGTTAAAATGAGCCAAACTTCAAAAATACAGAAAGTGTCATTGAACAATTAAAGAAAAGGGTGGGAGACTTATGTAAACAGAAAAAGCGAGAGAACAAAAGCAAGAGCCTGAGAGAAAACAAACAGAAGAGTGATAAAAAAGAAACCGTCAGCGAGGGAAAAACTCCAGGCCGAAAACCAAACCTCAGGGAAGACTCAGGACTGTTCTGGGCCAAAAGCACTTTTATTTTCAGACTGCTCATTTAAAAAAACATAATTCAGCCAAAGATCAACTTATTCATCACAGACAACAAGGACACTCGCCAAAAAGAAAGATTTGCGTGATCTGCACTACCAGGAAGTAATTCATTTAAGAAAAAATGAAGACAATAATGCTTTATTTGTAGAGGCTGATCTACTGGTAGGGATGACCATTTTTATAAAAAAAACTATGTATTAGTATTTTTACACCTTTATTTTCTTCACATGAAGTTTGTGGGGAAAAAGATATCAACCACCATTTATGTGCACATGCGAATCCAGAAGAGCCAAAGTCATGAATGTACTGTAAATGCACAAACCACCAAAGTAAACGTTAGACATCTAACACAGCTTCGACTAACTATAAACACTAAAAATAATAATATTGGTGTATTATAGTATTAGATATTGATATTACATCATATCATGTTGCTTGTTGTTCCAGTCACTTTTAGTTAGCACAACAGAGAACATTTTGTGGAAAAATTCTTGGTTGTAAAATATTTTTGGGTACTTAAATATTTCCAAACTTTGGTGTTGCAATGCACATTGTGGAAAAAATTGAAAGCTTCAAACGTCTAATCTGTGGCTTTTTTGTTTTCTTGTAGGAAAATCACCAAAACTCACTACACATCAACCTCAAATTTAAAGCTAGCCTGTTTGTTATTAGCATGTGAAGGTGATGATCATACCTCGTCAGGCGCTGTGGTTGAGGGCGCTCCCCGAACTTCCTGTGAAAAGAGATAAACACTTTAGCAGAAGATCGACCACAACATAAACAACAACATTATTTTACATGCACACTTGACGGTGCACCTGTGCATTATCGACTACCGCAGCAGCAACATACACACACAAATAAGGCCGTTTCCCATCATTCAACGGGGGCAAACACATTCACATGCTCAAAAGTGCTGCGACAAGCAAACGTGCACAACTGGCCAGCATTCGCGTTCAGAAGGCCTGCAGATGTTGCACTGACCTTGTGAGAGTCACTCACGTGACCGTGTGTACAAACACACGCACAGGTGGCCGAACCGTGACACGTTCCCATTCAGATGACGTCCACCAGACTAATTATAACAGCAGAGCAGTCAAACCTGCTGCAAACATGCATTTCTTTCCTTTGACGGGGATTAAAAGGAATGCTCTGGGTTCAACACAAGTTAATCTCTATTGACATTGTGTGGCGTGCTGTCGACTATGTCTATAAATCTATAAGCACAGTAATGCACCTATGCAAGACTACACTGCATTGGGACAAACGTTAAAATACTCAGTTTTGAAATAAAGCCTTATAACTTAAATATCAGTTGTTAACACAGAATCAGATACTAACATTTTGTGCAAAACATATATTTGATAATTGAAGTTCCGTCAGTGAAGCCATGGTAATTCAGTAAAGTTGACACAATATTTGCATTGATATTCAGAAAAGAACGCTACGTATTTTATATGCGTTTCAGACGCGTTTTATTTGTAAATCATTGAAAATTACTGCTTACATTGAGCAATATCCACCCACGAAAATGTCATCGTTATTAACTATATTAAATAAAAATATATTATTATAAACGTTATATAAATTATACTTAATCTATTTAATAATACATATTTATTTTTGTTTTTAATATTATTATTATAAATCACTAAAAATCTTATTTAAAATGCTTCAGCATGTCACAACCTTGTTTTTGAACCCAATGCATTCCTTTATAGCAATAATATCCCAGTCAGAACCGCAACACATAAACTACACTCCCAAAAAGCCCAATATGTCAGCTGTCAGGTCTAACAGACGTGATATTTCATGTCAGGCAGATGAAGTCGTGTTTCTTCTAAATGTCACAGTAAATTGTAGAGTGACACATCATCACAGTACAGTAATGTGGAACATTGATTAGATGGGTTTCGCTTATGCTCGTGACATCAGATGGCAAATGAAAACCGTTGCCTCATTTCAAGAGAACCTGAAAGTCTGTCATGACCCCATCTGTTTCAGGCCGTTACTACGGAGACATTGCAACTGTTATTACTTGATCTAACAAAATTACTACAGTAGCCAAGACGATATTGGTGCAGCTGCCAATTCGTTTAAGCAATAACACAGACGAACTATGACAAACTCATAAAAAATTTATTCAGAACAACAGATCTGAAAATAGTTGACAACAATTAAAAAAGGATTTTTTTTCTCTATAATTGAGTGTGCTTGTGTATTTTTGTGTGACGTCAGTTAAGTAACGTGTGCTAAACTTTCTATTAGTATTGACGGTGCAAGTCAATACACCCAAAAATGTCATCATTTACTCACCCATTTGTCATTTCAAACCTGTATGACATCCTTTTTCTGCAAAACACACAAAAAAGAACTTTTGAAGAATGTTGTTAACCGGCACCCATTCACTTGCATTGGTTTTGTGTCCATACAATAGAAGTGAATGGGTTCTGCTGCATTTCTTTTAACAAGATGTTTGAAATGACAAGAGGGCGAGTAAATGATCACAGAATTTTTATTTTGTCTGGCCATCTGGGATTTTGCTATGGAGATAAAGTGTAAGACTGTAATTTATCAGTAGCTTTACAGCACACTGCGAGTGTATATTTGTATTGTTTGTTGTTTGCCTTTGACATCTGGTAGAACGTTTGGACCCGAAAGCGGTGGCGCGTAACGTCAGACTTAACAAGCAGATAGTTGAGGGAAAATACCATTTTTTTGTCACTGACAGTATTTCATGACTGTTTTGTTTTAGTAAACAAGGAACAAATGTCTAGCTTAAATGCACTCTAAATCGTTTTGGATAAAAACATCAGTCAAATGATAACATAAATGTAAACAAAGGGGGAATGCAGAGGTTCAACATCTGTGACATGTCTGTATGGTGCTGTTGGTCCCAGGGGCGCGTGCTAAACCGACATCCGCCTTGAGGCCAAAGCCAAGAGGAGACCGTGACTGTGAAGGGTTTAAAATAGAAGAAAAATCAATGTGGAGAAGCTTCCAGCCACACTGAACCTGAGGGAGCTACCGGAAGATCTCCATTTCAAGTCAAGCAACCCCTGCAAAGAGACCAGAGAAGACCAGCACAGACAGAGACGGGACACTAATCTTCTACATGGGGCGACTACATGTCATAAACCTTATGTTGACATTCAAAATAAAGCTGAGATCTGCATGTGGGCAATTCCAGCGTTATGGATGTGACATTTTGACATACAAACAACATTTGTTACAACATCAGAAAAATATCTGTCTATGCACAAGTTTTCTATTTTAAAAAAAGGCAAATAAACATGCGTTATGGGTGTGACAAAAAAGGACACGGTTTTTGGGAGATGACAAACTTTGTAGAGTTTCTGTGAATTAAAATGCTCAAACCTGAAGCAATTCTACCCAACGAAGGGATGCCTCTTCACAGAACATAAAATAGTTACTTTATTTTCATGTGTCCATTCATGAGGAATATGTACCGTTATGGATGTGACAATCCTGAAAATGGCACTTTCCTGACTATGAAAATGCATGCACTAAAAATAAAACAAATGCTTTAAAAACTCGAGAGACCTCACGTGGATATTTAAACCACCAAATGTTGATATTTGTGCTGTTGGTATAGTAAAACCTTTGGTAAAAACATTTTCATGGAATTGCCCATTTACAGACATTTTACACATTTAGACATTTTTTGTGTGTTTAACACATGAGTCATTGTGTTTGCGATATAAAAAAAAATAAAAGGGAAAACACAAGTTTGAGTTAAAAGTAACACAAAATGTAATACAGATTGTGTTGTTTTGAACAAAGTAGTTTTTAGGGGGATTGTAGCCATCTCAATCGCTGATTCAATTAATACATCAATAATTATGAAGTGTTACTTTCAAGAGATTTCAAGAGAGGAATAAATATGTAGTGCAAGAGTGTACCTGTGAACTCAAGTCGCAACTTGACACAATATGCATATCCTTGACTTGACAATCGCTATGTCGTGATACATAATTAAAAAAACTAGCTGTCTTATTTTCGTACAGACAAAAAACAATAGAGCTTGTTCTTGCATCTGGTGGAACACAGAAGGTCATTGAACCTTGAGCGAGGGAATGCTTGAAAAAAGGGAGGGGCTAAGATAGAGAGAAGTTTGAAATGAGGGAAACAGGCGAAGCACGTGTGGAGGAGAAGAGGAAGATAAGAAAGCGACCAAAAAGCAATTAAATGAGAAAGAAAAAGGCAAGAAAGAGGATCAGGGCTTTAGCAGAAAGATTAAACAAAAGAAGGCAAAGGAGAGAGAGCGTGAGTGTGTGTGTGTAGTGCAGAGCAGGGACGAGTGCTAGTAGAATAATTATAGAGCTGTAGATCAATAAGGTTCCCACAGTGGAGTGCTGATGTTTGAGAGGATAATGGCTACCAGCTCGCTTTAAGCACACGCTGCTACCACACACACCCCACAATCAGAGAGCCATTTCAGCCTGCATCACAGCATCCAACCATCAATCCTGGATCTTTCCAGCACACCATCACGGTCACGTGACCACCGATCAAACCATTATTTACATCCATTACATGTTGACAGCAACGATGCGCTTTGTGGATCACTCAAGAGCTACAGAACATCCACCAAACTCAATGTGCAACAGTAAGTGAGGTTGAGATGTCCAGCAACCAAACTTTAAAGATGTATTTGTTTAATTAACATATAATTCATACCAAAACACAGCCAGAATTGAGTGCAAGTTTGCAGCAAGATAAACCCTATTTGGGCAGTGGGTGGTGACCAAAATCTTATTTTACATAATTAGTAATTTTACATCACTGCAATTGTGATTACCACAATTTAGTATATTTAGCTGAAATGTTCTTTATATTTTTGGGATGTGCTTTTGAGCTGAATGGTAATTTCTCACTTGATTAGTTCATATTTATTCAGAAGAACTGCGAGCAAACTCCAATAACTAAGTCTGGCATTCATGCAAAATGGCTTTATATTATTTTACTCCTAAAAAAAACTACTATTTTAAAACCAACAGTTCATGTAAGCCCAAAAGCACATAAAGACATTACCAAACAGTCTGCATGCTAGAAAGCTAGTTATTGCATTTCGATAAAAGATAACTAACAAACAACCCTTTCTTTATCTGCATTGTTGAAACATGCACAACAATGTGTATTCAGCAAGTAAACACGGTCCCGGCATGCATATAGATTAGGACTTGACGTACAAGTGATTTTGTTTTCTTGACCTAAATTTGCATCCAGATCTACAAAAAGATGTAAATTCCGCTTTAGCTTTAATGTTTCTCGACTCTCAAATGAGGTTGTAAATCAGCCCAAAGATCTGCATTTTGTCAACACGGTTTTGTTCAGTCGTACTTCTAGAGAATTCATGGTTTTGAAATACTTGTGAAAAAGCAATTACACAGACGGAAAAATGCAGATGTTCCTTTTCACAATTCTCCACTTCAAACGCATAAAGAACCGAATGCTTGTTACACACGTAGATTAGTTTTTTTATGCATCACCAGTGGAAGAATCAGACCTTTAGAGAGCTTTAAAACCAACAAACTAAAATAAATGTGTTATTTGCAATACTGGCATGTAACAAGGCCTACTTGACATTTTTGTGAATTTGAGGATTCATGAAAACACATGGAAATTGACCATTCATGCAATTAGTCATTAAAAGAAGTGCACATAATCCTTCGGGTTATCCAGATTCTAAAAAAAAAAACATCAACATCTCTTATACAAGCCGAAGATATTGTAATTGGTTACAAGACCAAACATGAAGCACATGGAAGTCAATCAAACCTATATACCGTCACATGTCGAGACATTGTAAAAACATCACAAGAGAGCAAAAAGGAAAAAGCGAGTTTGCGAAGACAGGGTGAGAGAGATATGAGAGAAACTATTTCCACGAAAAACCACCAGCATTTCCTTGAACCCTCCATAAAGAGATAAGTAAAATGTGAGCATGTTCAGAGGTGTGATTCACTGAATGTAAGATTTAAACCCGAGATGGAAAAAACGAACAGTATTACAGTTTGCTCGATTTTTAAACCACCAATCATTCGACATGCTGAAACTACTCGGCACGCTTCATGAGCTAATCAGAATACAAAACAATGATACAACGCCCCGACTGTATTGTTTTGGAGCATATTTACGTTCATTTGATCCTGAGGATATGAGATTTGAGGCAGTGAGAATATGACTCAAGCCATGGGCTATTCCATTTCAATGCTGTTATGAGGATTTTTTTTCTCCGGTTTGTACCAAACGAATGATTAGAAAAGAGCAAATATTTCAGCTGGAGTCTTATCCTATTTATTCAGTGAGCTCATACAGTAAGATAGTTCTCTCCAGCTATCTTCGACTCAACCCACGGCTGTTTTTGTGTCCATTCTCTTGGGACTATCTCACAGTTAAGACCTTCACACACTTCAGAACCAAGACAATAACTGAGAACTGTCCGCGATGACTACCGGCTTAAATCACTTCAGCTTTCAAGTAGATTCCCTTGAGAGATGATGACCGCAGGCCTGTGAAGCTCTGCAACAACAGAAAACAAGATTATAGCAAAATAGTGTTAAAGGAACAGGAGAAATCTGTCACCTCCTGTGTTGTTCCAAACCCGTCCTGTTATTTTTTTTCAGTGTATTTTTTACATGGAGGTGTAGGACGACATAGGGATGAGTAAGAAAAGACAATTTTCACTTGTTTTTCTTTAAAAAATGTCATATATTAAGTCAAGTTGTCCTTGGTTTGCCTTCTTGTTTACTATAGACGGCAAGCAACAAAATTCAACAAACTGATTATTTAATACAATTATTTTACAGTAAAATATTAATATAAATTAATATTTACATAAATTGATTAAAATATAAATAGTTATATTATTAGCCACTAGCCAGACCGTTAAAAAAACAGACCGGAAGCTAACTTCGGGGCAGGCGCATTACATTCACAATAAAACCGTCTATAACTCAAGTAGAACCTAACTATGTTTTTACAAAAAACCTAATTGGACTGAAAAAAGGCATGCATGATGAAAATTTTATAAGCAGGGCGTTTCGGGAAGGAGATGAGGATTCAAGCGGTGCCATAAAAAAAACACTTAAAAGTCAAAGGAGAATGATGTGGGTGACATTTCCCCTTTTAAACGCCTGCAAGTGGAGCTCAATAGAGGAAAAGGAAGTGCTGTCAGAATCTGTTTTTCTGCATGTTATCCATTTTTGCTTCCTTCCCTTCATCCTTCCGTTCCTTTTACTTCTGTCTGTTCCATGACAGTACACAAGGAAAGGTTCCTTTATTACTCAAGGTCGAGCAAACCAATGAAATATCACTCTCGCTTTTGCACTATAGCTGAGACAGTCTGCGTATTTAACCAAGAGTGAGTCAAGAATTAATTTCTTAACCTACACAGATAAGCACAACGCTGACCTATATTTCATAACAGCAAACAGAGGAGTGGCTTGTATGTTTACAGAGTATGCACTTTACATTACTTTGATGGTTTCTGACGGAGCGTCAGCGCAAAAATTGCAACTCTGACAGACAGCCGCAGAACCGAACGCTGACTTAACTTTTCGAGAGGTCATTAACTTTGCAAATCTCCTAGAGTCCCGATAGGTGCTGAGTCTGACCAGCTAAAAGCCTTTATTAAGCAGTTAAAAAAGACATATCGACTCTCTTTTCCAAAAGGAAGTGTGAATGATGTAATGCTTTCATCAGCCGGAGCAGCAGGGAGGGTATTTCTTACATCAATACAGAGTACATCACTCCACGGTGGGGATTTTAATTTAGACACTGCAGGCGACCAGAGATTTCAATGCAACATGATTGATGTGTGCAGAGCTGTAGTTTCAGACAGGAAAGCGATAATTGACTGCCAGCACCAATACAAAAAACAATCTCAGTCCGAGATCTTAGTAACTTACTTTACTTTTTGATAGATCGAAACACAGTTTAAAAATGTCTGACAAACTATTTTAGTGCAAGCCAGATATCATTTCTCCAAAAGCGTTTGTCTGTCAAGATCTCAAGACTGTCACTTTATTCGCAGATGTTATTCCGAACCCTTAACTATTCTTTTTTCTTTGGAACACACAAATAGAGACGTAACGGTGTGAAATTTTCAGATCACGGTTATAGTGAGCAACATTATCGCGGTTATCAATACTATCACGGCTTTTGGAACATGTTCTGGAAATGTCAAAAAAAGTACTGCTGTAAACCAAATTGAATATAGAGTTTACCTGTAAATGTACTTTTGTTTGATTTACATCAAAAACATAACATTAATATTAGTCATGACATGTTGAGGGGCATGAGGTAAAAGTTTCCTAGTTCAGATTAAAAACCTTAAGGACCCAGGAAAACGTGCATGACATCTGCTCTCATAGCAGAACAAACAAGCTGAACGGAGTTTCAAACTCGTCATATCACATCATTTAATGAAAAATGAATATAAATGATGGGTCTGTATAAAGAGATATGAAGTAAACGTGTGTCAGTATATCTAAATCTCCACACATTTGCACATTTTTGGATTAAAATCCTAATTAGTGAAGCACCACAAACTCACAGGAGCAGACGTGAATAAATGTCTCACGTTATTTTGTTCCACAAGTCAATACTCCTGATTTACTCTCCTGACATAATTGAACAAAATCCACGTTTCATGTTGCATCTACGTTATACTCTTGATAACTTTGTTTGATGCTGGACAGGGTTTTTCAAGCCGTAACACTGGTACGGTTTAACGGTAATTAAAATATGACGCGGTAATACTAACCGTTGGGCGTTATTATAACGGCAAACCATTAAACCGGTAATCGTTACATCCCTACACACAAACAGAACATTTTGAAGAATCATTACCGAAGGCCTACAGAGAAAGTCTCTGCACACGGCAGCCATATTTGCGATTTCAGTCCTGATCTTCTTTAATAGGGGAATACCGATATCTTCAAAGACCACATGAAATCAAACCTGTCATTATTTACTTTGTTAGCACCAGAGCATGTGAGCGGAGCCGAGCGGTGAGAATTTCAGCTCCCCGCTCACGTGGGTGTTCGCTCCACCGCTCAAAGTCGCTCAATTCTGCTCCCCGCTCACCTACAATTTCATCCCGCTCCGGTGAAATCGCTCCACGTTCGCTCAAATTTAAAATTCCTCTGCATGCCTAACACCTGCCGTTTTCAACCGAAGCCTTACCCCTCGTTTACACCGCACGCATCTGCGGCACATTACGGCTCTGACGCGGCTACCGGAACTGATCGCGGTTATTCTAGTCTATGCTTCAGCTGCGATCGGTGCCTCCTCTTCAGGGGGAGCTGGAATTCAAAATACGTGTTCAGTGCTTCTCGTGAACCTATGTGCATCACGCATCATGTCAAAATACGTGCATGCTGCAGACGCGTCAAAGGGGTTTATGATAAAAGAGACGTGCGCGTTCAGAAGACACTGCGTTAACACTTAACTCTGATTACACATGAGACTAAGCGAGTATCTAGCAAACGCGAACATCTCTTTTATTAAAAACCCTTTCGACGCGTCTGCAGCAGGCACGTATTTTGATATAACGCGCCACACATATGACACGGCTAAATACATGTTTTGCCGAGCTTCGCATTACTGTTTCCCCTGAAGAGGAGTCACGGATCGCCACTGCTATGCTTGTGATTACGCAAGACATCTCTCCTTCATAACGAACGATTTTTGAAGTGTAGGCTGACAGTTTTGTTAATTGTTGAAGGCACGGGTGAATTCTGGGTGGATTTGTGCATGCCCTAGACTTGTGGTGTGAGCGGTATCGGAGCGGAACCGGAGCGAGACAGAGCGATCGCTCCAGCCTTTGGATAAAAACATTTACATTACATTTACATTTATGCATTTGGCAGACGCTTTTATCCAAAGCGACTTACATTGCATTATCCTATACATTTATACATGCAATCCCCTGGGATCGAACCCACAACCTTGCGTTGTTAACGCAATGCTCTCACATGCTCTGGTAAGCACTCATTAGTCCAATCAATTCGCAGTGGAATAAATACAAGCGTTGCTTTTTCACTCGAAAATGTCACAATACTAGTCGGTTGCAACTTTCGGTTCATTCACACTTTAAAATAGCTAGTTAAGCTATTTTATTACCATAAACTGTACCAACATTTTTGGGTTTTGTAAACTCAAATTGTGCTAAAAACACTTTTTCCAGGTTGCTCCAGCATAAATTCCCATGTATAAAAATCTTGTATCTATATCTAGAAAATCTATAGTCTTTGACGCAGGTTTTGCAATACAATGATTAGTTTGTAGGAACCAAAAAAGTCAAAGATACCTTGACACATACTACACTGGCACTTAAATGTTGGTCTGTTTCTCTCACATGCCTAGCGAACTTCTTCAAAAGATGGTGTACACCAAAATCAGTTTCGTGGACTTCCCGACAGCCCCATGACAGCTTGAATGACTGCTGAGTATTTTTCCCTTGTCTCTTACAAACCACACGCCACACTGACAGAAATGGGAACTGAGAATCCTTGACCAACTGAAATCTACAGACGGTGAAATGTATGAAACTAGAAATGCACAAAAACACTGCCTCTGACGAACAGGGCTGTACATTAACTTTTTTTGCATGTAGCACTGGTGGTACAGAGGTTTAAAGTTTTGTAGCACAGGCCAAACAGTTGTAGTAGCACAAGTATAAAACGTTTTAGAAAAAAATATACAAATAAAAAATATTTATGTGTAGTTTATCACATAAATAGCCAGGTAACTGACAAAGGACATTTATGTTACAGTTGGGTAAATTAGAGCCATAAAATTTAGTTTTTCCAAAGTTCCCTTTTTCGGTTAAAATTTTTCTTAATTGTGTTTTCCATTTATTTATACAATAATATACAATAATTATATATTTTTCCACATACTGTAGTTTACTATTATATTATATACTATGGTAAACTACAGTAAAATTCCTCCTTTTGAAGATACAATACTGTTTTTGAACCTTACTATAGTAAATATTAGTTTAGTTAATAAGAGTAAATATACTATAGTGTTTATGTAGTTTATCAGTTTACTACTAGAATACTACAATTTACTATAGTGTAAACGTAATAATACAATACAGTGTTTTTAATCTGGATGTTCAAGTTAACCCGACTTTTATTTTGACGGGTCGTCGCAAAGAGAGTGTGGTTGACGATAGCTTTTTCAAACAGTGAAATGGTTATGAAATAAACTCTCAGAGCAGCACTGGAGATGGAGTTTATGAGTTCATGTCCTCATACAGTGAGACACAGACAAATGCACGAGCCGTGTAGTAATGAGTAAAATCGTGCAGCTCATTCACATTCACGCAAAACAAGCAGATGACATATTTAAAAGGCCGGATCGCGCCTGCGCTATTCCTTCCCTGTTTCCACATCGCGGAAATCACAGAGTTCTAAATATGGACTCAGTGCAGAAGGAAAACAAGTTGTAAACACAAAAACAACAAAAATAGCAGTGCACCATTTACACCACACACAAACAAGCATCGCGACTAACACCTCACACAAACAAGCAGCTGTCTAAATCATGTGCAAAACTGTAAAAAACACATTTTTTCAGGTCACAATAAATGAATACAGACATTTACACATTATAAAAGTACCACTTCCGACAGGATATCACACTAACAATTGCTTCAAATAAACTGTTTAAAATAGAACTAAATGTTAAGAAATAACTATATAGGCACTTTTACTAATGCAATACTTTTACTTATGCCCGATTCCCACATACTCCGTGTGCAAGTGCGTATGCGGTGCGTATTTTTGCGGTCCGTCCGTTGCAGATGCGATGCGGCACCTCAGTGCAGCGATCGTTTACGCATCGAGTCTATTTTTGCTGTACAGCACGGACTGTTTAAAGTGATAGCACAAGTATCATGCTCAAAATGAACACGAATTGGCACAGAAAAGCATATAAATGAAGTTTACTACCATTTTTTTATTTATGCAATAAAAGCCGATTAAAATGTCGTGTAGTACAAAATGTGTGAGGAAGGTGCTTCTATGCAGATAGTGACAAGCAGGTGGTCCAGAAAGTACAAGGCAGCACGATGACACGTGGCTTATTATTGAAGTAGAGAAATACAAAGTGATTTATGACAACCAGGACTGTTTTTATAAAGACATGAATGCTAAAGAAAAGGCATGGGAGGCAGTTTCATCGGCCACTGGAATGGATGGTAAGTTATTTTGAAACTCTTTTAATAGGCTAGGCTAATATAACTTCATCAGGCTAGGCTAATATAAACATCAAGTGTTTTGAAGTACCATCCTAACATCTAAACTACATATAAAATATCATTTAAATAGTGCCATCTTTTCAGCTATTGTGTTTAGTCCTGAAAAAGTTTATAATTTTATTTCTGTGTTGTCCTACACTTAATTCAAAGTCATGTTTTTTAACCTGGATACACCATGGAAGTTTACGGTGGATGCTGTTATATATCTATCAATGCACTAAACGTAAAACAGAGAATCACAATGATGAAAATAGCGTTGCATAAACACTTTTTAAAAACTTACGTTTCGATTAATCATATATTGGAAATAGTGTTAATTTCGTTAACGAAAATAATGACGAAAAATATTTGTCAACGACTTTTTTCCCAGGACGAAGACGAGACGACGACGAGACAAAAATGTCATTAAACGACAACAGACTTCTTTAGCACGCAATATCATTGACGAAAAATTATGAGACTAAAATTTAGTTATAAAAATAAAAACTTACCTAAAAACTCTTTTTAGTCTTTGTCGAAAAAAAATAGAAGATAAATATTACAGATTTTGTGCGAGCCTCTGCTGTACGAGCGTTCATGTTTGTGATCGCCAGATAACAGGAGTTCAGATTAGGGATGGGCGATATGGCCCTAAAACTCTATCGCGGTATTTTCTGGTATTTGTTGCGGTAACGATACAAATGACGATATAACTATAACACCACCCACCTCTGTTTTTTTCTACAAGTGATAGTAGCTGCATGTAGTCTAGAGCCTCAGAAATACCCCAAATCAAACAAGCTCCTAAAATATACCTACAGTATTTTTGTAAATATAAAATACAATGGTGACATTCGACTTCAAAAGGTTGTAGTAAAGAAAGAATTAAATTAACTAAAACTCCACAGACACATCATGTCATACCTAAACTGTAGCCTATTGTTGGATAGAAACGATCGCATCCAGTGCTGCCGGATTGGGTGGATAATTTCCAGCCCAAAGGCTCAATAAAACCCACCCACTCCATCAAAAACCAGCCCAATTTTTAACTGCCAAAATAATGTGATAGAACTGTATTGCAATGTCAATCAACGATGATAAGGACCATTTTATCTACTTAAAACGAACTACGACAAGATGAAAAAACATAATTAAACCAGGAAAACAGGTCAAACGGATCAAACATAGCATTAAAGAGAGTTAGAAAATATTACTAATATGTCCAGAAACCACTTCAAAGCGACAATCAAGAAATTAACCAATGACTTTAACCCTCAAAAAACACATTTTGCGCAAAAAGTGCCCACTATAATTAATCAGATTCGGAAAGCTGAGTAGGCATTTTCCACTCATTCATGAACTTCATTCACACACCACGGCAGCCAAAAATGTGCAATTCATTGATACATACAACAGAACAAAAAAAGAACAGCAGCAACAATAATGCGCTTACCTTTGAGAGTTGCCTTAACATCTGACAGAACTACAGTACGTCTTTCGTGAAGTATATATTGCAGAACATAGGCTATAATGCAAAACTTAGCAAGTCCAGCAGCTGTCAAGGACGAGTATGATGAACAGAAGTCACGTTAGTAGAATCCCATATTCAGTTTGATTTTTATTAAATCATTCAACTGCTGTGAATTCAGTTATAGTTATATTTACAAAGTCTTCGAGTCATCTGTCATGACATGTGTAATCCACGTTGTGAGATTTGAGTTACTCTCCCTACCGTGCAACATACACTGGGTTCCAAATTATTATGCAAATGATATCTTTCTCTGGTTTTCCTAATTTGTCGATGCAAATGACAGTCAGTATAATTTTCAAGTAATCAACAGTTAGGGTACATTTGGAATTTTATTGAACAAACCTCCCACTGACAACAGTATTTATTTAAAAAATGAAAAACTCAAAATGCACTGTTCCAAATTATTATGCACAACAGAGTTTGAAAACATTTCATAGGTTGTAAAAAACTGAAAATGGTCATTTGTTGAATTTGCAGCATTAGGAGGTCATATTTACTGAAATCAAAAGCTATTTCAATCAAAAACATCCTAACAGGGCAAGTTACATGTTAACATAGGACCCCTTCTTTGATATCACCTTCACAATTCTTGCATCCATTGAACTTGTGAGTTTTTGGATAGTTTCTGATTGAATTTCTTTGCAGGATGTCAGAATAGCCTCCCAGAGCTGCTGTTTTGATGCTAACTGCCTCCCACCATCATAGATCTTTCGCTTGAGGATGCTCCAAAGGTTCTCAATAGGGTTGAGGTCAGGGGAGGATGGTGGCCACACCATGAGTTTCTCTCCTTTTATGCCCATAGCAGCCAATGACACAGAGGTATTCTTTGCAGCATGAGATGGTGCATTGTCATGCATGAAGATGATTTTGCTACGGAAGGCATGGTTCTTCTTTTTGTACCATGGAAGAAAGTGCTCAGTCAGAAACTCTACATACCTTGCAGAGTTCATTTTCACACCTTCAGGGACCCTAAAGGGGCCCACCAGCTGTCTCCCCATGATTCCAGCCCAAAACATGACTCCGCCACCTCCTTGCTGACGTCGCAGCCTTGTTGGGACATGGTGGCCATCCACCAACCATCCACTACTCCATCCATCTGGACCATCCAGGGTTGCACGGCACTCATCAGTAAACAAGACTGTTTGAAAATTAGTCTTCATGTATGTGTGGGCCCACTGCAACCGTTTCTGCTTGTGAGCATTGGTTAGGGGTGGCCGAATAGTAGGTTTATGCACAACTGCAAGCATCTGGAGGATCCTACACCTTGAGGTTTTCGGGACTCCCGAGGCACCAGCAGCTTCAAATACCTGTTTGCTGCTTTGCAATGGCATTTTTGCAGCTGCTCTCTTAATCCGATGAATTTGTCTGGAAGAAACCTTCCTCATTCTGCCTTTATCTGCACGAACCCTTCTGTGCTCTGAATCAGCCACAAATCTCTTCACAGTACGATGATCTTGCTTAAGTTTTCGTGAAATATCTAATGTTTTCATACCTTGTCCAAGACATTGCACTATTTGACGCTTTTCGGCAGCAGACAGATCCTTTTTCTTTCCCATATTGCTTGAAACCTGTGGCCTGCTTAATAATGTGGAACGTCCTTCTTAAGTAGTTTTCCTTTAATTGAGCTCACCTGGCAAACTACTTATCACAGGTGTCTGAGATTGATTTCAGTGATCCAAAGAGCACTGAGACACAATACCATCCATAAGTTTAATTGAACAATATAAAATTAAATGTTTACGACACTTAAATCCAATTTGCATAATAATTTGGAACGCAGTGTATATTTGGGCCACTTTGGCATTGCGATCGCTTCATTATACAAAATCTGGTCCTTTATCGCACCAAAACCCTGTCACTTACGAGCCATCACATGATCTCAACTGTAGATCCATTGACAGGTGAGGTCTCCCTATCCCAGACCTGATTGGTTAAACTGAACCAATAAGGGCTGTGTTAAGTGTTTTGAAATAACTTGACTAATCAAACGCAAAGAAAAGGGAAGCTGCTTGGGCCTTTTTAATTTCATAAGCAGCCCAAATTTTGCCCACCCGCCCAATGCATTTTTCTCCGGTCTAACCCGTCCAAAAGAAGCCCAATTGGCAACACTGATCGCATCACACTGTCAATCACTCTCTCGTGAACTGTGTGAAGCTTCTCTTACTGTATCTGTCTATGACTCGCGCTACAGAGAGAGAACATAAAATGCGGATGAAAGAAATCTAATTAAATAATCTACGTTGTCATACGCTCATAAACGTATTTTAAACAACGTAATACAAACATTTGTACTGGATGTAAACAGGCAGCAGTGCGGTGCGCGCTGCGTCGCTATGAAAGCCCATGTGAGCGCGAGCTGCGCACGGGACGCTCCGTTCATGCATTCTGTATCAGTGTTGCCAACTTTCGCAAGACAAATAAGCAACTGCAGCTCCAAAAACAAGCCCAAAACAAGCCCAACATTATTCATGATCATCAATGTAATTTATTATCAATTATTTATTATTAATGAAAGAGCCTGGGTCATTTTAAACTGACACTACCCTGTTTGAAAAACACAAACATAAATTATTTTACAAAAATTAATTGCAAATCTCTGATGTGAGCAGTATAGGCCTGGAGAGATGGAAAAGGAGAAGATATAATGACCACTTAACGTAGCTGTCACAGCCACACATTTATAATAAAGTAAAACTGAACTATATGCATTTGATGTATCCTTTTTTAAATTATATTCTGCAATGATCAATACATTTATTTAATACAATAAAAATGTTTGATGTTTACCTTATAGCCTAATAAATACGGTCATCCCTCCCTACCCCTTTGCTGCGCCATGATCAGATCTGAACGTTTCGTTAAATTTCACATTTCATTCTAATCGTGACAGATGTAATACATTTAGTTTAGTTGGTAGGGGAAAGGAGGCGGTGTGTTTTAGGACAAATTATAATAACGCTGAATAACGCTGTGTAGCCAAACGCGCAGATCTACACTTTTAACATGTTTAATGATGTAGCCCGGTTATAAAATGCTTTTTATCTTTAAGTGAATATTTCATCTGTTTAGTATATTTACCTCCGATTATCCAAAGAGCGCCGATGATTACGTGAAGAGACCACTGTAACATTCTTGGCTTCTCTATGTTGTTTTACGTGCTTAGATATGTTGTGTGACCTCCTGCGGCGCCGCGCAGACCAATCGGAGCGTGACATCATAGTACTGCGAGAGTGATTCGACAGTAGACGTCTCTGTATGCTTTCAAATAGCTCTCGCAGTGCTGTGATGTTATGCTCTGCCGCATGTAGTACAAAAGCCTACCTTCGAGCAGACAGTGTTAATGGATTGAACAAAACAGCGACCATAGATGTAAAGAAACAAAGTTGCTTGTCAGGTTCAGAACAAGCAACCATATTTTTTTAAAATAAGCCCCACAACCCGCAACAAGTGATTTTTTAACGCGACTTGACAGAAAAAGAAGCCCAAGGTCGCGTATTATAAGCAGACTTGGCAACTATGTCCTGTATATAACAGGCAGTGGCGGTCCTTCCTACAGGCGACATAGGCGCTTGCCTAGGGCGCCATCTAGTGAGGGGCGCCAAATATGCTGCGAGAAAAAATATATATAATTAAAATTATAATGTCTATTTATTTTTTTCAACAGTTTTTGCCATCCCTCTATCTACAACAATACGTTGACATAAAAAATAAAATAAACTTCTTTGGACATGAGTTCTTTTCTCGTGGGGAAGGGGCGCCATCAGTCAAGCTCGCACTAGGGCACCAAATGGTCTAGGACCGCCCCTGATAACAGGCAAGAAATCATATTAAACAATTTGTGAAATGCGCATGCGCTCAAAACATCTAACGAATGTTTAAATAAAGACTTTTAGCCAAACTAAATGTTGTGGTGTTTTAATGTATTATTATGACTATCAACAAACACTTAACAAACGAATTAAATAAAATGAAAGTGAAACTAACATCTACAATGCCATCCTTCACGAGAGTTAGAGCTCCTATTTTAGTGCACTCTGAAAACTTTTTCTCAGCTTCACGTCCGCCTTCCGCTATGCCCGTTTTCGCTCCGCATATGAGCTGTGAATGGGTCTCGCAAAGAAAACTGTGAGTCTGTTCGCGACGTTCCGATGGTTCTCCTTCACGGTCAGTCACGTTGTTTATGGGGAATTGTCAGTATTTTGCGGGCATCAGGAAGATGCTAGTTATTTGCGGGAGAACTTAAGGTAGAGGTTGGATGTCTATGAATAGGCCTATGCACTTATCAAACCTCTGTGGAAATACTTCTTAGATGAAGCTAGATGAAGTTGAATAAACTATGATTTGACATTCTATTGATTTGTGCTTATTGGTATAAGAGATACTTATAATGACATTTAAAAACAAATTTCTCAAACGACAACAACCACTGTGATTATAATTTTTAGAAAAATACCAATTTTAACCATTATGCAGCATGACGAAAATGTGACTAAGTTTGTATTGACTAAAACGAGACGAAAATGCATAGACACAAATGCAGTATATGTGTGGAAGCACAATGGTGCATGACGGATCTGTACTGCATACGTGTTGCTAACATAACTAATTAACTAACATAAATTATTAACTAATAGGGGCAGTAGTGGCCTAATGGTTAGAGAGTCGGACTCGTGACCAGAAAGTTGCCGGTTCGATTCCCAGGGCCGGTGGGTAACGACTGAGGGACCCTTGAGCAAGGCACCTTACCCCTACTTGCTGCCCGGGCGCTGCAGTGATAGCTGCCCACTGCTCCGGGTGTACGTGTGCTCACCACTTGCTGTGCGCGTGTTCACTACTCTCTGGATGGGTTAAATGCAGAGGTCACATTTCGGGTATGGGTCACCATATCTGACTAATAGGTCACTTCTCACATTGCTGTTGCTTCCAGATACTCTGGCCCTGACATTATCACTACCAAATATTAAAGGTATGATGAACTGGGCTTGTTTATTGTTTTATACTGTTGTATGAGGTCTACTTATGACGTTCGCGTGGTTTTTACATTTAAAAACATCAAAATCATTAAGTAATAGGCTATTTTCTACCCGGGTTTTGAGGCCAGCTCTACAAATGCTCGGTTTGAATGGGCGTTCCACCATGAAGGCTTTAAAGTAAAGACCCACCGCTATGATTGGATAGCAGTTTGCTTAGTAAACTTAGTTGGAGCCTTCTGGGGATTTGGTTAGAGACGTAACGTTTAGGTTACAGATTAGCACCATTCGCACGAGATTAGCATTATCTGGGGACCTCGTGTGATTTATAGATGACCTCCCCACATCACTAATTCATGTGACGCATTCGCACAGGATGATTTTACTCAAATTTACTGATTTATTTCCCGGATGTGATGGCAAGGCTTTGCGTATAGTTTGTATAGCCTATAGTTGTATTGCATTTAATGATATATGACCGTACCTGTCAGCATTTGAGACCCGTGATCGCGAACCGGGCTAAAGATCACCGCGGGTCTCAAATGTTACGAGAGTTTCCATGATAAATAAACAAACGGGAGACTCCCGGTAACTTATGGATATCACCCAGCACCCGAAATAATACCAAAACACTTCAAAACAGCCTCCATTATTCGCAAACGGTGGATAAAACCTTGAAAAATGATATATGAGCCTGCCATATCACAGAGATACAGATTCGCACAGGCTTAAGATCACAGACAACCTCTGCAATTAATACAAATGACTAGAGGTCCCCAGGTAATACTAATCTCTTGCGAATCGTGCTCAGGGCATTTCAAGTGATCCCTAACAAAGCAATAGTGATGCATAGTACAAAAATGTCTTACTCACATAAGATTGCTGTGCCATTCCTATCGGATCCAGTATTGACGGCACAGCACTGCTTTTTAATTTTAGTCTCTCCACAAATCCAGCGTCGACCTGTGCCTTGTTCATGAAGGAATCCTCGGAGAAATGAAACGAACAAACGCTCCATGTTTTTCCCTCATGAGCTGGAACATCTTTAAAAATAAACTTTAACCCTGCATTCCTAATATCGGAATCCGAAGGAAGGTTATGCAGCGACTGTATTCTTCCACAACCAGGGATGGCACAATATTTTGCAATCTTTAACTGCATATTTGTTTATTGCTTGCTCGCTCTATCTGGTTTTGCGCAACTTGTGTTACTTCAGAATTGTCATGCGCGAACCAGTGGGCGGGGCTAGAGAAGTAGTCGTTGATATTCTTTCTGTGGAGGTGGTGTTCAACCTATCAATGTCGTCATAGATAGGTGCATTCCAGAACCTGGCGTTCACTGAGCCTTGTGTCAATAACAGTTGTAATTTCAGTAACAAGGGCGTTTTCAGTTCTGACACTTACAGGATGTTCGCTTGAATACGATTCCTTCTTATATAACAAAAGCTTGGTTTAAAATTGTGGTTTTAATTCCTGGCATCTTTAAAATCAGTTACTGAAAACCTAAAAAAAAAACTAGCCATCATCTTTAGACAGATACTGTATGTTGTATCCCCTAATGGGATAAGATCGATTTTGTGTCTGAATGATGCAGTCACAGTACAAGAACAGTACAAAAAAAGTTACAAAAATAAATGATAACAGGACTTGAAGTAGTGTTGTCAAAAGTACCGGTACTTCGGGTCCAAGTCGGTACCTAAAAATAAAAAAGTTGTCGGTACCCAATTTTCATAAGACCCGGTACGTCAACCGGGTACTGATGCTCTGTCTGACAGGTTGTCAGTCGGAAACTTTTTATAGACGCAATAAGACGTGATGAGCGGATAAGCGCGGCTCCGATCCACAAGAGATGCGCACAGAAATACTTAAGATTAAAGTCATATCACGAAGAAAACGAACAGAGTTTTGTGGTGAAACGAGGAAGCATCCGGATTTAAGTTAACAAGTTCAAGCGGTAAGTTTCAAATTCTGTTCGCGTTTGCATTATGATTGTTGTATCATATGTTAAGTTAAAGGTTACGTTAAAACAAACGTCCCTGTTTGCTTGTTAATTTGTTAGCGCCAATGCTAATCCAGTCAGGTGTCCTTATTAACCATTTAATGCTTTTATAACTGTAATGGGGTAAAATAAGTGGGAGGACAGGGTGGGGTTTACAGTACCTATTTTATATAGGCCTATCTGCAATCTATGTGCTAGAAAACTAGCATACTAACTGTATGACTAGCAATGTGTATGTCTTGGGTAGATAACTCTATTAGGTTTAAAAAGCCACATTTAAACTAAAGAAAAATATATCGGTTGCATTTATTATTTTAATATACAGTTACCTTAATGTAAGTAATCTTGTGTAAATGCAGTATAAAAACGGAGGTTTGTTTTAATATTGCATATGCATGTTTGTTCAGTCAGTTGACTTACTGAAGTTTATTCTGTTTGTCTTCTACAGCAGCAGACTGAGGAGGATGTTCATCAGCATGAAAGACCCCAGAGAGCACACAACAGTTTCAGCAACAATTAACTTATACTTCATGTATACAAAATGGCATTGCTTTCTATACATTTATATTAACAATGAGCTTTATTAATAAAATTGTGTTTCAATTAGCATGTACTGGTGTTTTGCTTTGGTACCGAAATTGGTACAGAGAACCGTGGAATTTTACTGGTATTGGTACCGACTACTGAAATTTTGGTACCGTGACAACACTAACTTGAAGTAAACATCCTAAGAAAATCAAAAGAAACTATGATAAGAGACTATCAACGTGTATCTTGTGCTCATCTCCCTGTTTGAACCACCAACTGCACAACACTATGGGTAGCTTCAGGGCTGCAGGCAATGACTTCATTAAACACAGAATGGAGAGGATTAAAAGCGCAGATACCATTTCAATGCCTCTGGCGTTCTTTAACTGAGAGATCCACCGTTACCCGCTGCTGTTTTCACAGCAGGACACGCAAAACTCAGGAAAAAAGTCCTGATGTTATTCTCTAAGAAATAAGTCACAAGACATGCGTTTAGAGATGTAAACGACCGTAAAAAGTGTCAATTTGTATGCATCAATGCGTCAAAGACTCAGAGGGATAGTTCACCCAAATTAAAAATTCTGTCATCATTTACTCACCATCATGTCATTTAAGACATGTATATGACACTGTTTCTTCTGTAACAAAAGAAGATATTTTGTGTACAATGGAAGTCAATGGAGGCCTGTGTTGTGGCTGCTAACAAATTTTAAATATTTTCTTTTGCGTTCGTCAGAAAAAGAAAGTCTATTTAATATACAAATATAATTTTTTCTTAAAATTATACATGCATGTGTGTGTATTTATATATACATTTACATTAACATTTATGCCTTTGGCAGACGCTTTTATCCAAAGGGACTTATATTGCATTGTATTATACATTTGCTTCTTACTATGTGCAATCCCTTGGGATCGAACCCATGACCTTGGCATTGCTACTGCCATGCTCTAACTGCTGAGCCACAAGAAATTATATACAGTAAATAATTAGTACACACACATATATTATGTAAAAGGAAACTTTTACTTCGCATATGATTAGTAGCGAATAGTCGTTTTACAGCCCTAACTGGAATGAAAGAATCTTAGGATTAATCTGTTAAATTTGATGTTCCCTATATCTGGGGGTGTATGTGTGTGTCCCGTCTATCATGAAGTGCCTGCGAGGCAACCAGATAGATTTCTGAGACCTGAACCTCGCGACTACATTTACAATGACTGCTTATTGAGAAATACCATCTTCCTGATGTCACAGCAACAATAGTAACACCACAGCTCTGCCTACATACGACCTCATGTCCCGACAGGACCAGAGGCAAACAATCCCATCTATAGAGATTTGACACCCATTAAGCTGCCACACTATAGCGTGTAAATGACATCAAAAACCTGGCAATACATTAAACGTTTACATACAATCCCGTCTCATTTTCATTCTTTTCCAATTGAACGCGCATGCCGCTATAATTCAATGCCGAGCCCTGAAATAAATAATTCTGAGGCTGATGCATGATGCCAGTGGTGTACCACAGCCCAAAGGCAAACCATTAGCTCGAATCAGCTCAGCATGTTCTGAATCATCTCCATTCGGTGTCCGCAAGCTGCTTCCACTATGAAGATCAACTTCAAGTCAATTTGAACATATGGATTAACTTACCTTTTATAGCGGCACCAACCACGAGTTCATTCGGAATTAATGTACTGTTAACAGAGTCAGCGATGAGCGAGCAGTTAGTTAACGCTCAATTGAGGCTTTGATTTCCTTTCTACCAAAATACAAGTCGTAACACGAAAAAGAGCTGAAAGATATTAACTAGCGGAAGCCATCTGAGTCAAGTTAGCGGTAACCACAAATTACCGTATTATGCTGACCTTTTGACAGCATCTAACAGAGAGCCGAGGGCTTTTCTTAAATCATTCAGTATGCGCTTCATATTCTCGAATGTAACACAGAATCGTTCTGTGCGACTCGTAGCGAAGGGAGAGGCCTGAGCTGTGCCAACATGTGTCGGCACAGGAGCCAAGCATCACATTAGTGAGGATACGAGACTCTGAACAAACATTCTCACAAGCCTCCCTGATGCCAAAGCCTCTGAGGAAACCTGGATTGTGCATAAAGTACTAGAAAGAATGGCAGATGAAACCAAAGACTGAATGAGAGAGTCAGGAAATGACAGAAAAGGGGAAAGACCTGAAAAAGGGTTAAGTGTGGTAAAATTGAGTGACTGACCATCAGTGAGCCAAAGCCGACCATATGCTTTCCTTCAGGCACTCCATATGTACAGGAATAAAGTTCTCTTTGACTGGGCCTGTTCATTTACTTAATGTTGTTTTGACTGGGCAAGGCTGGCTCAAAGTGGGTAGTGTGGCAAGTGGCGTGACTGCATAATATCAATTTGACAGGACGTGTGGGTGATCTGCTGAATCTATGTTATGAAGAATGCTGAGGGCAACTCTGAAGTGGTTCCCTCTTAGTGATGTCACTCCAACATAATCTCCAACGTGACCATTTTACAAGGTGGCGATTTAGTATGAAGTTGTGAATCGTACAAAAAAGTACAATTATTACGAAATGCAATTCTGCTACAGCCCCCACCCCAAAACCTAATCGTCAATTGGGATCTGGAGCAGATTAAGTTGAGGGTTTAAAATTCTTTGAATAAAACAAAGTAAACTTATATAGCAATTTAAACAATAAACAAAATAATAAAATAAAAAGCACATAACAAAATTGCTAAAAAATATATTCATATTTTTGTAAAAACTAAACTGAAATAAAATAACTGATTAAGTTTAAGTTAAGGGCTTGAGTCACTTAAATGATATAAATAAAAATAAATAAAAAGTCAACTGATATAGAAATATAAACAATAAACAAAATAATAAAATGACAAAATATATTTTTATTGCAAAAATTGTAATGAAAAAACTAAACAATGTTATTTAAAAATTTAACTAAACAAAAATGTTGAAGTGTTGCCTTAACTATAAACTGAAATCAGTTTAAATAAGTTTAAGTTGAGGGCTTGAGGCATTAACAAAATAATAAAATGACAAGCACATAACAAAAATTGCTTTAAAAAACATGTTCATATTTCTATTGCAAAAATGAAAATAAAAAACTAAAATTAACAGGAAAACTGAAAATATAAAAATAAAAAGCTAATTCAAAATATTAATAACAACTACAATAAAACTGAAAAAAACTACAAATTTCTGGTACGAATTGCCAAATTGTCAAAACAAGATTACATAATCAAAGTAACGCTGGTTAGCATCCAAACCCGTTCATACGCAGGGCTCTATTTTAAGAGAAGGGTGCTGAGACGTGGCCCTAATGCCCTTAAATGCCCCTGCCAATAGCACAAGGGAGGGGCACTTTGGAAGAGGGGCAGGGGTGGGTAGCTCTGGTTTGGTTGTTAGGTTGGGCTAAGTTGGGTTACCTCGGGCAAGACGCATTAGGGCTGAGCTCACAACGGCAGCTTTTTCTTTGACATGGGGATATTTTAATGACAGGGAAAGAGTCAAAGAAAACCTTCTCCATCTGACCACTTCCAACATCAAGCAGAGCCCGTAGAAGCTCCATATGGGACTTTCTGGTGAGACGTTTTGCAGTTGGCCGTATGCCTAAACAATCGTTATAGCTCATGCATGCACACGAACACACTCATCTCTGCGTGTGTGCAGTTTAAATTCATTCTAGACACACCAGAGAAGGAAAAAAACACCCCTTTACTGTTTGGTAGAGTTCAAGCTTCGACCAGAACTAATTCACACGAAAGAGAAAAAAGGACACTGGCGTCATATCAGTCACAATGAATTTCCACCTAAGATGCTTTGATGGGTTTGACTGACCTTCAAGATGCAAGTTGGTGAAATACAAAATTTAAGACATCAGAAATGAGTGTTCAAGGCTGGTAAGGGTGACCACAAGCACAAAACCCACTCCATCACCCATGAATGACATCAGACCATCCAGTTCTGCAAACATTTCAAATAATCAAGCTCATTTGTAGGCTGAGCCGAGCAACACAATGGTTTTTTCCACTGACAGACAATGAGTAAAACGAAAAGAAAAACTTCAAACACCTCTCGTGACCTTCAGCTCACTTCTCTGTGCTGGGTGAGGGGTTACAAGGTCTAATAGAGAGGAAGGTGGTGATGTGTTGCCCACACATGTCAGCTCTAACTCGCTGTCTGGTTTCTCTATGCGTGGCTCTATCAACAGAGGAAACATACACACATTCAGCACTTCTCCTTGTTCCTCTTTCAGCATTTGAGCGTTCACTTTCTGTCATAGACTGTATTTATCATAAGATGGTACTAGAGACGTGTCAAATGTTAGTGATTGTGCAATTTAACAAGTATTAGGTTAGGTATGAGTGAAACATCAGAAATATGATGTGTTAGGTCTTGAGTCTTTTGTTTTATAAAATGGTATAAAGCAGTAGCCTATTTCCACGAATGCCAAAATTAATACAGATTTTTAGAAATAATCTCATTTTATTTTGTGTACATCTAGTTCAAAAATAAATAATTTGATTCAAAACTATTTTATTACTTTTATTTAGAAGCGTTTCACTCTAGCAGTATAGGTTATGTAAACAAAAATGTTAAAAACTGCAACAAAAAAAGCCATATCACGATATATAATCTTACTGTGAAATAAAATTACTCATACAGTGATGTAAGATTTTAGTCATACTGCCCACCCCAACTTCAAGTAATCTTCAAACATGATGGAGCTCTGAAAAGGGAGAGTCCACATTTGTATTAGTCACTAACACCGTATAGACATTACTCCTCCCTGACACGATCGATCAAAATAGAAAGTAATTTTGTCTTTTTTATTTTAATTAGCAAGATCACATGTTTGACCTATACAGAAATAAGTCAAACACGACATAAGATTAAGGTGCTCTTATGATTCAAACCAAGACACTGTATTTAAAGCTGGAGGATGACCTCTTGAACTTACGTTCAATTTACGTACAACGCACTTCCTTTCCCATTTGACACTGTCAAGCAAAGGTGACATTTTTTAAGAACTGATGACTCATGCAAGATCATCCAGACCTTGTTTTGTCATTCCTGTTCTGATGACTCAAAAGTGTCCAGGAGCTTCCACCTCAGATCCCAAAGGAGCAGATCTTAGCAACGTAAAAGATTTGTACTGGAGAAATGCAAGTAACCGTATACTTATCTCTGACCAAAAAAGACAAAGAAAATTCCACATTTGATCAGCTTGTCAATGCTTTGCCAACGCATTATATAACGTCATTTATATAATCATACCATTATCGAATTAGATTTGTGTATGTTGGAACGAACGTTCCACACTTGTATTACTCATGTGCCATACATCAAGTTTGTAATGCATTACTATGTCACTGATTTGCTGTGCTCACGTCACTTACATCGGATTAAATCAAAAATAACAATAAGGGTTTGAACCTTGAACCATGTCTGTGCAAGATGCATGAACATTTAAAGAAAACTAGAAAGAGGAAAAAGGGAAGAGAAAAAAGACACGCATTTTTCGATGTTTAAAAGTAAAACAGTGATGCCCGTGGCCTTTCGTAAAGCATTCAGACCTTGTGTGAGTCACCAGTTCTTTAGAAATGTCACCTTTGCTTGACAGTGTAAAATGGGCAAGTGGAAGTACATCATTACAGAAGTTGAAAACAAGTTCAAGAGGTCATCATACTCCTTTTAGTTTCAATAGTTTTCGATATCGGTCAGTTTTTTCATGCTGACAGCCAATAATCGATGGATTTTAATTTAATCAACAACCCACCAGCAGACATTGGCGATGATACAGCTGCGCATCTCTAAGAAATGTTCTTCTTTCTTCTGTGCTTACAAGTAAAACACATTTAAGCCATCCGAAACGCATCAACGACAAGTCACTATCACTGTCGTCAATTACAGGGCACACTTAAAAACAGCAGGACCTTAGAGAGTAAACACTGTCAACCCATCACTCCATAACACTGAGGCCCGTCGCCAAACCAAAGCAAACAATTCATCAACGTGGAGCTATTTTCCTGTCATAGAAAATCTGATTTATTTTCTGTCTAGTTAGTTGGGGTTTTATCATATAATACGTCCCATGACGACCATAGACCCATTCAGTTTTACCTCACTCATGATCTCTAAAATGATTATATTTGTACAACATGATTACAAGAATTTGTCAATTTGGTTTCTAGTTAGAACTGGAGAATGAAACAGGAAAAAGAGAACACTTCCATGTTTTCTGAACGAAACATCCTGGATGAAAAAAACTGCTGACGGTGAAGAAAGAAAAGTTCCCCTGGCTATGCTGTAATCACAACAACCCGGCCAGTGCAAGAATGAGGAAACTCAAGAATTAAAGGGCACCACAAACACTTTGCACTCTCAGCCTCTCTTTACCTCATACAGAAGACATGCCAAATCAAACACAACCTGGTTTTAACCTGGTTTTTCACAAAACTGCAGCAATTTTTGTCCATATAACTTATTTGGCTCAGTGTGATAATGGCAATTTGATCCCTGAAGAAAAAACTAAGACCGTTTAAAACATTCCAAACTCACGCAAGTAAATAACATTTCTTGCTCGCCTAGCATGAGCTCGCCAATGAAATCAAGACCCTTTTTGGCAAGCAGATAAGCCCCTACAAATGATATATCAGTAGTCAACTGACCAGTCGATCAAGAAAGAATGTTCCAATGGTCTGAAACATTTCCAAAGTTTAATTCAAAATGACAGATAATCTTTTTCCACAATCTTCAGATTCCATATAAGCCTAACAGTTAGTGAATGCAACTCATATCAATGGACCAGAATGATGGGGGTGCCATGTGCAAAGCCTGAGCCAAGCTGGATTACTTGGACATTTGTCATTTTATTCTCTAAGCTCCTTTTGGGACTGTTAAAGAAAGCCTCACCAGACCTATCCACCTCAAAGTCACATTTCAGACCTATAAATGTGTAAGGGTTAGCTGTGACATTAAAATGATGCAACAGGCGACTATATTACACTGAGCAGAGAACTTCCTTTTTTCTCCTCCTCATACGCGGAATGTTAACTAACAACCATTTTGATGGTCGCAGGTTAAACCACATTAATGATGGTAGCTCTGAATAAAGGTGAGAAACGCATCTGCCATCTGTCCTGTTAGAAACAACCCCGTCTTTAATGGTTTACCTTTGCTCAACCAAAAGACAGAAAGCAAGGGCAAGCGAACGAGACAGCATGCACGCTGTCCTTTATTCTATACACGGTGTGCTTTCTCTTGAGGCGGGTCACTGAATACACCTCCGCTCTTTACTTTTAACCTTTATACTGTCTCTGTCCCTTGAAGAGCTTCTTGCCTGCATAATAGGTATTTGGGAAGGAGAGACGGCCCTAGGGAACAGTTCTTTCACACACGCACGCCTAGCTGTTTATCAAGGCACACACCTTGCATTGTCCTAAGCAGACAGGCTTTATTGTGTCATTGTACACAACAGGGCTACGATTAAACTGCACTCCAAGTCCACATCACATATGCTTTGGCAAAAATGAATAGCGGGAGAAATTGGATGGCGTAATGGTAAATAAAAGCTCCATCCCTGGTGCGTGATAGAGGCTGCATTGTGCTTAAGGTGATTTCATCATTCAAGGAGTTTTTCCACACTAGAGATCTTTCTGTTCCATAGACATACACATGAAGAGTTTGGTTCCAAAATGAGATAACTCAATTTCAAAAAAAAAATCAAAAATCATGTTTTTTATGATGTTATCATGGTTTTATTGTGTTAGTTAGCTGTATTTTTTTAGTTATATTGCCTTAAATTAAAACAAACCAACTGCAGTTTGATTGATATTAATTGGAATGCACAATAAAAAAAAACAGGATTATTATTTTTTTAAACGGAGTTATCTCATTTTAGAACCAAACACTTCACATATAGAATTGATATAGGTTTCAATGAGCACTATGGCATATCCTCTGGCCTTTAAAAGAAATAAAAGGACATTTAAGACCGTATTTCAGAAATACGCATGAAGGCTTATAGAGAATTCTCTCTCATGTTATTTTATACAATTACATATGAGAGAACAATGTGAGAACCTTAAATAATCCAGTTTTTCGACAAATGACATTCTTTGACAAATTCTACTGACTGATAAATTGTTCATGAAATAAAGTCACTATTTCTCAAGTATGGAATCATTTTAGGTTATTTTTTTCATATTGATACACTTTAAAAAGGTGCTAAAAATGGTTCTTCACAGTGATGCCTTTACTCAAAAATTCTTATAGAACCATTTCTTTCTTACTATTTTTTTATAATCTGAAGAAATGTTTTCCACTACAAAGAATGTTTTGTGAGGTTCTACGGATGTTAAGGGTTCTTTATGGAACCATTTAGGCAAAATGGTTCTTCTATGGCATCGTGAAGCACTTTTTAAAAGTGTATTACTGGTCTGAAAAAATCATTTTACCAACACCAACATTCTTAAAAATCAAGGTGCTTAAAATGTTCTTCAAAGCGATGCCATAGTAGAACCATTTTTGGTTCCACAAAGAACCATTCAGTCAAAGGTTCTTTAAAGAACCATCTCTTTCTAACCTTTTTTTGCCACAAACAACCTTTTGTGAAACAGAAAGGTTCTTCTGATGTGTAAGGTTCCTTTTGGACCCATTTTGACGAAAAATGTTCTTCTATGGCATCGTAAAGCACCTTTATTTTTAAGAGTGAAGATTTTGAAGGATGCATTTACAGGATAGAAAGTTAAAGGGATAGTTCACCAAAAAAGGAAAATTCTGTCATCATTTACTCCCCCTCTTCTTGAAACATGTATGATATTTTGAAGAATGTTGGTAACCGAACAACGGTACCAATTGATTTGAACTGGTTTTCTGTCCATATAATAAAAGTGAATGGGCACCGCCGTTGTTTAGCTACCAACATTCTTCAGAATATCTTCTTTTGTGTTATGCGCAAGAAAGAAAGTCATACAGGTTTGAAATGACATGGTGAGTAAATAATGTATATAATAATAAATAATTTAGGCTAAATTATTCCTTTAATCTGGCCTTTTGCTGAAGGAAATTATGAGATGGTAATTACTTCAGGTTACAAACACCAAGCCATTGTGAACTGAAACTTTACGACACATTCTTGTTGCTACCATGGTGATCAATTTACAGTGTACATAACAGTAGGTTGACTTCTCCCAAAGAACTCTGTTCAAGGGCACAATGTTGAATTGAAAGGGTCATCCCTACATCTCTTTGAACAGGCAATGCTTGTTTGTGTGACCCATTGCACCTCTAGTATGGAGTGGGTAGTAAGAGTTTGAGGGTCACTATGGGTTTGGGGGCTTTTGTATCCGGTCAGACCATTGGTCATCAGGCTATCACCAGCTGTACATGAGAAGACCAGACTTTATCAGGTCAAACAGTTGTGCAGTGGGACCACACAAAAGACTGTGCACTCAACTGTAAAACGCCAGCCATGCTCGAAACGCTATGATGTCCTCTCACATGCTAATAATCCTTCTGTCTCTAATTTCATTTGGTGAACATCAGCAGGACAGGTGGCCAGTCGACCAGTCGTTGGCTTCCCTGTTAAAACGGTGGCAGTTCAGGTCCGCTGGAAAGCCCCCCCCCCCCCCCCCAAACAACCAGTCTGCCATTACCTCCGCCCCTCGCCAAAAGAACGAAGAAAAAACCCAGCCAGGGGATGTCTGTCACCTACTTGGCTGTTTATAAAGATGACGAAAGCTACCAAAAACGCTGTCTACACGTGTACAAATTGAATCAAAATCGCTTTAATAAACATTGCATGCAGTGACCACGTGCATAATCTTTCTACAGAAACGCACCTCGCGCTGACTTCCTTGGGGGAATTAAACACGGTTTTATTAGAACAATAGTGACCATGTTTTTGGTGGACCGAATATCATTTATATCACCATAATTTCACAACATATATCATAATTCAAGTATGTAGTAAAAGCCATGTTGCATTTTCGTAAGGGTTTAGTAGTGGGTAACTTATCATTTCACAAAAAAAGGTCGTCTCAAAAATCATTCAAAATAAAATAGTGATCTGAGGGAACATTGTAATTTAGATATTTATTCGTTAAAAACATTTCATTAAAAGGCATTCTCATGGTGCCAGATTCAACGCAGCAGTGTTTTTAAGCTATGTCTGGATCTCAACCATATCACACATTGTTTACCGTTGCCCAAAAGTGGCAACATCAAAACACTGCCCTGCGAAAGATTCAATCGCAAAGGTTCCGTTTCGTGGGCAATAAACGCTGTTTCCAGCCACGAAACGGCAATGTCCTTAGTTGCACTTGCCATTAAATAATAATTCGTCTGCACCGAGAGGGCGACTGGAGAGCCAGAGGCTGTGTTTGGTAAACAACACTTCACAAACGAGAACAAACGCGTGATACTTCCCCGCAGACAACCGATAAAATTCGTCTGACCAACGACAGCGCGACAAAAGCACACTTTGAGAGGGGATGTGTTTTACTCTAATCCCAAATGATCCCAAACCAAGCCTGAGACAAAGCGACTATACTGTGCATTATGATCATAAACGTGCATTTATTATACCATGTGTCGGGCATCCACCACTGGAGGTTTCTATATTGTTCATTTGGGGTTTCAAAGTTTACCATTATAATACGGCGTGTTGTATGGTTTAGAAAGACAGGACAAACGGTCAGGGGCTGGCCCTCAACTCCCCGTGCAGACGCACCGAGATGGACTCAACACACGCGCACGAGAGCGGAGCACTTAAATTATAAAACAAAAACACACACACACTACATGCTATAATAACAAGATCGGCACTGGAGTAGAAAGCAGAAAGGCAGTAGACATTTACAATGCAAAAGAAACCCGCAATGTTTGCGACAAATCCATTAAATGATGTGATAGTGTATGAAAGCAGTAGAACTCCTGGAGCAGCAGCAGTCCAGAATCTCAGACTTACCCTGTCACAACAGGCGCCATCTTCCACAAACTCTCACCAAAACTCCAAGACTCGCGAGATCCGCTCTCCCAGAGCCTACCAGCCGCCGAGACAACAGAAGCAGACTGGAGATCGCAGGAGCGAGGGAGAGAGAGAAAGGGGGCGGGTGACGAGAGCAGAGGAGGGGGGCAGGGTGAGTGAAAGAAAAGGGCAGACACCACAACAACAGGCGTGGGAAACTGTTAAAATCGC
Source organism: Triplophysa rosa (assembly GCF_024868665.1). Taxonomy (NCBI): domain Eukaryota; kingdom Metazoa; phylum Chordata; class Actinopteri; order Cypriniformes; family Nemacheilidae; genus Triplophysa; species Triplophysa rosa. The sequence goes on from NC_079890.1 coordinate 30,885,541, forward strand.
GCGAGAGCTGGAAAACTCTCACCATACGACTGAGTGAGCGACGCTCGTGTCATCGCGAGATTGGTCTGAAGCGCCGTGGATGGATGTTTTGCTGAAGCGGAGCTCACACGTGTTTACCCGCTTATATATTACCTCTTCTGCCGGGCTTGGCACGATTCTTTTTGTCGTGGAAGCTTGAGATTTCCCAGACTTTGGTGTGATAAGCTTTGCTTATGAGATACGCGGTTAAGGATCCTGTTATCAAACGACTGAAATTGATCAACAATGGCGTTCCCAAATCCACGAGTTTCCATTTCATTTCCATTTAATATGCATTCTAAAAAATAGCATATTGAAATATAGACACTAAATAACACAAACTTCCTAAGTACAAGCAATACGCCCTGTGCACAAGCGTAGCGCCGAACTTCCGCTGTCGCCAGAAGTCGGGATATCAGTTTCCGGTTTGCGCTCGCACCGCAAAATGTCAATGTTTACAAGACGTCTTCAAGATCTGCCAAAAATAAGCATTAACGAAGTACACCGCATCGTTGATGCCTGGTCCCCTGCTCCAACAAGCAGGCGGGACAAAGGATTCAACAGCTCTATATATCGAGTTATATCCACAACATCAGAAACTAAATAAAAATACGATTATTTAGGTCCTGAAATGTCACATCCGAGTCCCGACCCACAATTGGCTTCAATAGTCTCCTAATCGTCAGTGTTTGTATTGTTTTTGGTAATGTATAAGTGTGTCTGAGAAGAGTGTGATGTACGAATAAAAGATGAATAGAGGAAAAGAGCAAGAATTGAGAAATTGGAGCGAGGTAAAATAAATGAGGATGAAAAAAGATTTCACACAACCTGGCTCAGTGCCTTCAGCCTGGATTCGGGAGGGGGAAGACTCGGTGCTCATGCACCGAAGCCATTTTTCCATTCCTTTTGCCGTCTTTTTTACGATCTGAGAAAGTAACCTCCAGTTACTCTTAGAGTTTTATAAAAACTGTAAAGTTTCCTAAATCTTTTACAGATTAAACCAGTAAATGACTGCATAAGTGTTTGAGGGCCTCACAAAAAAATCACAACAGTTGTAACAAAAGCCTTAAGATGTGTAAAATTATGATAGGGAGTGAGTGTTTCCAAGTTTAACTATTGGTTTTAAACTTCGACCCCCAACGTGTAATAAACCTAATAACATATTTTATGGATGCACACAAATATGATTTAATGTTTCCTTTAGGAATCCCCATAATTCTTTTCTCTTCCTTTACACACCACAGGTTGTCCAGCATGCCTGTGAGTTTGTTGGAAAAGTGCTTGAGAACTTGTCAAACCTTGACCTAAGTAACAACTATTATTCCTAGTGCTAATAAAACATTAAGTGTTTACATAGTGCGACAGTATAGTGTCTCATATCTGGACAAACAATGGGCGGAACAGAGACAGAGAGTTGGTTTATACTATCTCTTTTTTGTGCACCCTTTTTGAGGCTTCACTCTCACTCTCACTTTTCCCTGTCTCCCTTTTCATATTCTCCTTCTCCCTCTCCAATATTGTTCTCTCATCTGTCTTGCAGGTCTCAGATGATTATTTTCAATGAAAGAGCCTCATCTCTGGAGTGCAATGAAGCAGACAGCATGTGCCGCCAATTCAAGCGATCACAACCTAAACCACAAGTGTGCCGCCCGTAAATCCAATGTTGATGACTGCTTGTGTATTTGGCCAAGAGAAAGACTGGTCTCAAAAGACCCAGGTCCCACTTGAGACCTCAACCAGATGCTCACGTTTTCATTTTGACTATGGACCTGTGCAGTGTGTGGATAACGGCTTGCCCCTAAAGATTTTTAATATTCACTTAGTACGCACTCATCAGAGTGAAAACAGTCATCCGAATAGGCACTGAGGAGGGGGAAACCTGATAGGAGAGATGAATTCAGCTGTCCCAATGTGAGTAATGTGGAAGGTCACATTCTTAATGTGGAAAAGCATATCATTTGTGCACCAAAGTTACATTATATTATTTCTTGTGGGCATTAAATTATTTATACAAGATGGAAATGCAATGCTGTCTTAGAAACGAATCCCTCCAAGCACACACAAGCAAATGATGAAAACCATCATCGTCTGAAAGGTAATGGGTACCCTGAGATCAGATAATATTTCTGTATCTGATAATGAATGCCAACGGCTATCACAAGACACCACTGACATTTTGCCGTGCTGAAGTGACCTGGAGATCCAAGCAGTCAGCTGTATGAGTGTACATCACACACACAGCGAACAAAAATCCCACAGATTTCGACATTTCACAGTCATCTTCAAAAGACCCAGGCGTCAACTTCGCAGACAACCATGACCTAAATCACTATTTCTGTCTTTCTAATGTGAGAGCCGAATGGAAAATTCATCGTAGTGTGTCCGAGAACAGCTTCAAAACAGTTTAACATGACTCAAGTGAAATTAATTTATGAGTTTAAAGCTGTTTAACGCCTTCCCAGACTAGTGCTCATCCATAAATGTAAATTTGTAATAACAGAAATGATTATTTCATGGATGCTAAACGTTTCAGAAATGAATTGACAAGTATTTAATCCCTTAGCGACAAATGCCTTGGGTATGGTTTTCCACTTTTAGTTACAGAGGATTATGTGAAGCAAATACATTTTAAAGCAATTACTGTGGAGACTGTAGTCTCTTGCTCTGTGTTAGGAAAATAGTTCCCAAAGCTAATCATGGAATGCCGTATCTAAGTACAGATTTGGCCCAGGGCACCTAGCGCTGATGCACAAACCAGTGACTCTGCTGAGAGATCATGCATTAGATACTCAAAGAGAAAGCAAAATGCAAACTAGTAGGAAGGTTACATTATGTGATCAAAAATGGGTCAGGAAGTGCACGATTGCACAAGTGAGAAAACTGTCAACACTTTTTTGGTATACACCTCTTTACTGTATAGCAAAATTTGGTTCTTATTTTATAACTGGGCATGGTTAGCCAATACTGAGACTTTTAAACATTTTAAACACACAGAGACAAGAAATGTTGTGCTACAGATGGTGTACCCTAAAAATGTCACAGCATTTAAGAATTTATCTATAAAGTACTTGGGCTGGTTTTTCGTTTCTATGGTGGTTTCATTTTGTCTGCTCTCGACTCTCGTCCTTAACTTTAAATGATTTGTAAAACTTTCCATTTTGGAAAAAAGGACCTTCTCAGTCCTGTGATTATGGGGATGGTGACTTCATTCATAAACATCTTTTTGAAGTTTGATAGTTCCTGTGGCTCAGTTGGTCATGAGTTTGATTCCAAGGAACACACATGCTGAATAAATGTATATTTTCAGTGATATATACAGTATATCAATGTATATCGTTTTGGGTCAAATGTATAAAATGTAAATAAGAAAAGGCAAAGGGAGATCACTTGCCACTGGATTATACACTATGATGCTGACAAGGAAATCCCAGCTCTCATCTGCCTTTTTATGTTTGCTCTTTGTTTTTATTTCTACCTTTTTATGGCCCTAAAAAAATGAAAGTTTATGTGAAAATATTTAAAATGAAGTTTAGATATAAGGTATAACAGATAAGCCATTGAGCAAGTACATCCATGTTTCCCAACAAAATTTGGCAATCTAGGAGCTTTCCCTATAATTGCTACTGGATAGCTAACTGCATCGGGAAGGAACTGAACAGGAACAAGCAGTGACTCGTGAATTGATGTTTACCCTGGATAACATCTTGCATTTTGACAGTCAAACCAAATTCTTAATTGCAATTGTTTATTACAGAAAGTCATGGATTATCCTGTAAATGTAATTTTGTTTGTCACATGGGATGCATATGGAACATCAATGTTTTAGTCTTGCTCTAAATCAACATTGTACTCAATAAAACTCAAAAGTGTTTGTGTGCATTAATTGCAGTAGATAAGAATTGTAAAACTGTCCAGTTTTTCCATCTTCGAAAGGCAGTTTCTGTGTTGTGTAAGGCCTGAACAGGATTCTGAGTATTTCTCTGCTTTGTACATGCTATAAACTTGTATTGGTGCAATGCAAGCATAGATCTATCATGTTTAATCACTTTCAGTCATAAAACAAAACAGAACATGTTAAAAATGTCATTCTTAGTTCATTCTTATTGCCTAGACAAATAGTTTGAGTTTATGAGTGATATTGCTATTGCAGTAGTAAATCTTCACATAGTTTCTTTTAGCATAAAAACTATTCTTTTCGAACTGGGAATAAACAAAACTGAAAAACTTGTAACTGAAAAGGTCAATGACTGCAGTTTATATTGCGTCACAATGAATGAAGTTGACTGCAAAATGAGTCTGTTTTTATAAGCAAGCGGTGACTCATCTAAACTTCTGATTGGCCAGAATTAAACTTATATTGGTGCAATGCAAGCGTAGATTTATCATGTTTGATCAGTTTCAGTCATAAGCAGGCTTACACAGGTCATCTGCTTCATGTTACAAAGCAGGTGAATCTTGCAAATTTGATTGACATTCAATAATTATCCTTCTTTTGTCTCTTTTTGTATATGGATAGATACATTAGCAGTTCTGTGAAGTTATAGCTACTTCCCCCTCAAAATGATATGTGGGTAAAAAAAACTCTTGTTCTGTAACACAGTTAGTTTTGTGTAATCTGTAATTTAATATAAAAAATGTAGTAAATCTGCAAGCCTCTCATATTGTATTACTGGATGTGTTGCTTCATTTTATTATGAAACGAAAGTGACAGTGAAAGATGTTCGTAGCGCTGCATCATTTTGATTTGTTGTTGACAGGTGCTGTTACACCTGATCTCCTCTTTCTCATATTCTTATGTTACTTTACATCATTCTTCACATAAAATTATATGCATTTGTACTTAAAAATTATTATTGACTGGTTCACATAAAAGTTTGTGGATTGTACTGCTACAGTTACAGATTTATGGCAGGCAGTGTTTCTCTACGTTTACCGTCAGCCTTCATTGTTTTGGGGAAGAAGAGACTTTGCAAATGCAGCATGAAATCGTCGACAGCAGCAGAATTTCCTCATGTAGGATGTGGGGCGGAGAACGAGACAGCCAAGAGTAGTTGTCAAAACCTTGACCCAGATCTTTCTCCCTGAAACACACACAAAACTGACTTCTCATTTCTAGCCAGACATACATTACATACTTTTATTAAGATGTGCTTGTCATCCACGCTTGTGCATGACTAGAGTTCACATCTGCCCCCGTATCACTCTGTTTTTCTTCCACGAGTCTACACACACACACACGGCACATACTGTTAAGACCCTGACCCTGCAGTTGGACAGGAAGAGCTGTGGTGATTACAATCACTGACCCCGTCTATGAGCTTTCTGGCTGAAGCTCCGCTGATCTCAGAAGAGGCCCCGGAAACATCTACAGAGGGTTCAACACATCCCCTCGCGCTGAAAGGTGGAGAGGAAAAACGAAGTATGAAAAGAAAGAAAAGAGGAACAGATAAATGAGCGGCGAGCGGAACATTTGTATTTTGGTTATTTGTGATTTTCCATTGAAGGCATGTGCACTTTGTGAGCTATTTATTTCTTGTGAATATTATGAAATTTTGTGACCCTGCCTGTAAAAAGCTAATGTGGGTTTTTTGTAATTTACAGTTTTCTACATAAAATCATCTTACATAATGAAAAAAAAACATTCTGTGAAATATAACCTTGATATCTTTAATACTGAATGAGTAATGCCATGTCAAAGATTGAAATCATAGAGATATCAATGGTTGAAATTAACTTTTATTTTGGAATTTTGAGACTTTAGCCTGGTTTTCACAGACTGGGTTGCATTTGATGGAAATTTGACCACACAACCTGACATTCTCTCAGTGAAATCTACCGTAGTGGCCAAGTGATTTTCAACTTTGGAAAATAATTTTAAAAGGCTTTTAAAAATTCCATACAACACACGCAGATAGCTTTTCTGAGTCAAGGACCAAGATCAACAAGACAGGATCAACAAAATATTTAAAATGGATTTTTATTATTATTATTATTAAAATAAAAATGCTGTGTAGTTTTCCTTTTTGTAGTTTTCCAAATATTTTGTCTTGAAAAATAAAATAAAATGAATATGTCTCATAAATACCTTAACCCAGTTTATTTTTCTTTATTTTGATGGTTTAATCAAATCTGAAGGGTTATTAAAAGCAAATATTATGCAAATATGCCCTATATATTGTAGACAACATTGTTTGATGTTAGTTAAACATCAATGTTTATTATTAGCAAACAGTACTAAAACGCATTGAAGTGGAAGGAAGTGGAAAAAAACACATTTTTGTGATGTTTTCAGAAAGTAAATTTCTTTGACCAAAAGTCCTGCGATAGACCTAAACACAGATAATATTTTGCACAAAAACTATTAAGTGGATAGTACTGGACAGTAAGCATGAGACATAAAGAGAAATTTTGTTTTATGTTATATGTTTTTTTATTAGTTTTTAATGTGTAATTAAATGCATTGCTTTTTACAATACAAATGGACAGGTCTGGTCATTTCAACGATGCACACCAAACTAAAAAGGAAGAGAGAGATAAAACAAGAGACAGGACCTTAGGTGGTGCTGAGTGGGGGACCCTTTTCTCAGACAATGTGACATGGCACACGTTATTAATTCTGGCTGAGTGGACAGCCTGCCCCGCCATCTGCTTAGGTCACCCCCACTCGCCAGGGTCGGCGTCTCAACCCTTGTCTCCCAACCCCCGTTCCTCCCTTCACTCCCTCCCCGCCCCAACAGACAACGGACCAGCGCTGAGTGTCTCTCCACACACAATACAGCCAACCTGCCCGAAGGAAGAAGGGTTGGAGGGAGGAGACCGGAGGGTCGTAGAGGACAATGCCCTGTCAGGTGAATGACCGGCACAAGTTAATATACATTACAAAAGACCATCCAGTCATCTTTGCATTTGAGCTTGGCGTTGCAGGCCGTGCTGTTGTATTTTTAGGCACCTCCTCTCTCTCTTTAAAGCCTGTACACGCGCCCTTCTTCGCGTGGCAAGGCAAGTGTGTGGGCGGGGAGCAATGTCAAGGGAAGGGTGTGTGTGTATACAGGCGTGTGTTTGAATGTGTGTGTGTGGAAACTCTCCGCTTTAATGACATCATCTGTTGTTCCCTTTCTTTCTTAATCAGAATGATTTATTATACTGTTTGGGTGTCTATCTCAACCACATTTGAGGTTAATTAGGACTCCACTCAATTTTTTTAATAACCTACCCATGTAGGTCAGTCTGTCCTTAAATAAGCTTATGGCTTGTCACTTGGGTACAGAAATTTCAAGGACACACGGGACATCGATATTTATTGAGTACTGTCAACACATGCCCCACAGGACTGTTCTTCATCTAAACACACACACACTTACATCAGTCAATGTTACATTTGCCTCTAATCATTTTTTGCCTATACACATTTTTAAAGATTTTATCATTAATTCCACAGAATGTTCCCAAAAATCGGTGCAAAAAATGAGGGGTCCACAGATTCTGTTTTAGCAGCTTATCAGTCCTTTACCTAAAGTGATAGTTCACCCCAAAATGAAAATGATTTTATCATTTACTCACCCCCAAGTCATTTCATATCTGTATGACTTTCTTTCTTCTGCAGAACACAAAAGAAGATCATTTGAAAATGATCGGTAACCCAAATTACATCGGCCCTCTTGACTTTCACTGCAAAACCATCAAGATATTTCTCTAAATATCTTGAGAAATGTCATATACAGGTTTTATGTGTGTGAATAAATAATGACAGAATTTTTATTTTGGGCTGAACTATCCCTTTAAGATAATTTCGCCCAACCATAAACGTCTAACTTGCGCAAGCCTTTGTTGTGGGCTTGTTTACAAACCACTTATTTGTCTGTGTGATGGGGTGTGTTGATGGGCCAGAGTATAATCTCATTCTAAATCTCTTAATCTTCTCAGTTACCACGTCTGGATGGGTAAAACAAGCAAAATGGCCAAATCATCCCCAATCTGGTACTTTTGCCAAAGTCTGCATCCTCCATTCAGAAACGGTCATTTTCTATATAAACACACATCACAAATCTGAGGTGTTTGTGTAGATTTTTGTCTTGATTTGATTACTCTTCACTGATCAATGCAATTATAATAGGAGTTCTGACATTATCCTCTGATATACTGTTTATGATGACAATAACTCATGATGACAGTAATGAAAAAGTCATGTTTCGGAGAACAAACATTATATGATTTTTCTTGGCAGATGTTTCTTTACTTACGACACTTTTTATCTCAAACCTACATCACATATCCTCAAAAGACCAAGATAAACTTGTAAAGTTGTCGTGTACACTTCATGCGTTCATGTGCTTACATTTGACGTGTGTTTTGAAAAAACATCTCCCTTCGTCCCTTTTTGGGGGATGTCAGGGACTTTGTTGCCTGTGCGTTCGTGAACAGACAGCAGGTTGGAAGGTCAAAGGGCAAAAGGTCAAAGACAGCTGGTAGCACAAACAACAGCCGGTGAATCAGCTGAGCAAGAGAGACAGAGGGAGAATCCTCATAACTGTGACATCTTTATTTGAACTTCTTTTATTTGAACTAAATTTGCAAATAAATGTATGGAAGGATGATAATACTTGTTGTGAAAGGTCATGAAAAGGGACTAAAACATGCACTGGAACAGTAATAAGAAAAAGACTATTCTATTGGGTTTACTGGAAGTACAGCACGGCGGCTGACACAGGACTAAGATGTCGTCACGTTTTCGCTTATTTGCCGAAGGAGATCAAATTTAACAAACACACTCTGTGGAGCAGTTTGTCCATTTAGGGCTACTGTAGAAACAACATGGCGAATTCCAAGCGGGGAGCCACGGTGTATGTAAATAAAAATAGCTCATTCTAAAAACATAATAAAAATATAACGCTTCATTATCTAAGGTCTTTATACACCTCTGAAGACATGGTTATGTATGTTATTTTGCATTTCTGTCAATAGATCCCCCCAAAAATTACACACAGCACATTTAAGCTTTTGAACCTGCAACATTTGTCGCTGTATCTCCTAAACGTAAATATTTGATAACATATTTGCCAATAAACCAAATGTTTCTTTGTCTAATGCACATACAGTGCAGATTTAATGAAAAAGCTACACATTCTGTACAGAAACAGCATGAAACATGACTGTATCCAGTTTTCCCTTCCAAAACGAAAGATTCCCTTCCATTAAAGCTGTTCTGCATATCTACAGCTGAATTTTGTTTTTAAGTGGAGGTTAGCTCATACGTGAAGTACAGTAGCTCTCACATGTGTCTGCACTTATGAAGACAATAGACATGTTATAATGTCTTCCTCGCTAAACAATGATCTCATTATCCAAAACCAGCGGCATGTGGAGTTCAACTGTCCACAGTGCATTGAGCCTTATTGAGCTCTCGTATTCTTCCTGAACGAAAACATAAGAAAAAAAATCTCCTAAATCTTTCCACTTTTATGAAGTTTATGAAGAAGAAAGAGATAGAGAGAGGGGAGGGGGATTAGGAGGGGGTCTCTTAACCATAACATGGAAAGAGTGAGGTTGACATGTTGTATCGCGCCAAGTTTTGATGCAGCCTGTTTGTTTTCCAGTATCTTGATTCTATTTTACATTTTCTCTGTCTCCCTGGATCCACTTAGCGCTCACTTTCTGTATCGGCTCTCATTTTGTCTAGCTGGGGAGAATCTGAAATAGAATAACTTTGCCTAATCAAGTTGTGAGATTGAAAACATCCTAGATTGCATCACATCGTGCATGTTATGTGCCAGCCGAATGCTTGTTACATTCAGTGGACCGACTAAAAATATCTACCTCGCTTTATTTTATTCGCTTTTCTACAACGCACACACACAGGTAGCTGAATCGGTGTCAGTCTGGTGCCAGTGTTGCAGGAAGAGGTCCAGGAGACATCCGGGCACCAAGCCAACAGTCACCTCACACTTAATATACAAACAGACACACACTCAGCCTCTGCTGTCCCAATAGACAGTGTGCTCTCAGATAAGCACACACAAAACAATCTTTGTAATTAAAGTTTAGAGTTAAACATGTGTGATTAGAAAGAAGAATAATGGGCTTTGTTCTAAATAGAATACTAGATTACTACTCCATACTGGGCAGCATAGGCTATACACTGTACACGGAGTATGTAAAATGCTTTTACATGTGAGCTCATTGAAGTGTGTTTGCATTAACAAATGTTGTCCAGTAATCCACTTGTAAATAAAAACGTTTGTGAAGATGTTTAGACTTTTGGCAGTTCAATCAAATCATTCACACGAAATCATGACTGATATCACACATTATTAGTCTGGAAATGGAAAGTCGAGCACAATGCATTATGGGAAGCTCTGTACAGTATACGTCTTCACATGTCTGACAAATGTAACGAGTCACTCGTGTATACACAAAAATAATATACAGTACTAGCCACACAATACCACAGAATAAGTATGCTATTAAAGGGATAGTTCACCCAAAAACTCAACAAAGGCAAATGATGAAAAGTCTTTTATTATTTACTCACCCTCATGTCATTCCAAACCTGTATGACTTTATTTCTTCTGCAGAACAAAAAAAATAAGATATTTTAAGAAGGTTGGTAATCAAACAACATTAGTTGACTTCCGTTGTATGGACACAAAACCACCAAGATATTTTTCAAAATATCTTCTTTTTGTTTCATAGAAAAGTCAAAGACAGGTTTCGAACAACACGAGGGTGAGCAAATGCTGACAGAATTTTCATTTTTGGATGAACTATCCATTTAAAGGTCCAGTGTATGAAATTTAGCGACATCTAGCAGTGACGTTGCGAATTGCAACCAGAGCCGTTGGTTGCAATTCGCAAGGTCACTGCTAGATGTCGCTAAATTTCACCCCTCCTTTCGAAGCCCTACGGTGGCTGACACAGAACTAAGATGTCGCTTATTTGCCGAAGGAGATATAGCGTATTTGCGAAGCACGCTCTGTAGAGCAGTTTGTCCGTTAAGGGCAACTAAGAAACTACATGGCGAATTCCATGTAAGGGGACCCACGGTGTATATGTGGATAGAAATGGCTCATTCTAAGACAATAAAAACATAACACTTTATTATGTAAGGTCTTTATACATCTCTGAAGACATAGTTTGTATATTATGTTGCATCTCTGTCAATAGACCCACCAAAAAATTACAAACAGTAGCCTACCTTTAAGTAAGAAGCTGCACGTTTATTCCATGAATTTGTATTTCTAGTTTAGTTCTATTGTTTGGTCATTATTTTAAATTTGTGGTCACTCTCTATAGACTCACAGGGAGAAAGAAAGAGTAAGATGTAATAAGAACTGCATTGTGTTGTCACCTTTTGGCTCTTCCTCTTTTGTTTAGCATTTGGCTCACCTCTGCACCAGGCCAGACTTCATCCCCGTTCCTTGGCGAATCATGCCAGTGGATTACAGCAGATAAACAGATTGGAAAAGCTCTCCTGTGCTATTCCGCAACTAGAGCTCACATTACAGTGCCAGATCTCTCAGCCAAGCATCTCTCCTTCCTCCATTCTCCACAAGTTTACATGGGCAAAGCTCTCTCTCCCCTGAACAACTAAAAAGATTACCCAAGTACACTTATTCTCTGTTATTTTAACTGCACTCCCATTCGGACCCGATTCATCCAAATATTGTTGAAAGAAAGGATAACAAATAAAGTGGTACTGCTGTGTAAATTCTCTGCGTGCCCACAGATTTTTTTGAACATCTCATAAAACGTGCCTGCGAGTGGTTGTAAAAAATGTTTTCTTCGCACAGTTTGTTATGGTTTGGCCTAGCTGTGCTGAACACGAAAGTATGCAGCATTCTGTTTGAATTAGGTTAACCCGTTTGACATCTCTGTTTATTTTATATTGTAAATGAAATATGTATGTGTAAAGGCTAAACTGCAGTGATGTTACAAGCATTTAGCTCAGCGAGTAATACATTATATAACATTATAACCCATGTGATCATTCACACGTAAACCACTTTGATAACAAACTCCCTGTAATTCATCTTAATTTAGATCTATTTCAGATGCCACACTTCATCCTTCTTTCTCTCTCGTCCCGTCCTTCCTCCACGCCGCACAGTAAACCAACGAGATGTCTCCAAACCAGAGATGACATCACTTACCCCGCAGCCTCCCTCCATTTTCTCAAACAAAGACCAGTCCAAACCCAGAACTATAATTACAGTTTTAATCTGAAGGCTGCCAGAGGCTGTATAGACCTCGGGTTTGGGATTCATCCAGCCTCGCAAACACAAACTTCCAGTTTGGACCGCAAAGGCTGAGCACAGGAGAATGGTCAGTCTTTGAAACCTGCACTAAGAAGCTGGTCTGAAAAGCTTGTATGTTGCCCTCTTCAGAGAAAAAGTACAAAACTGTTCATTCAACATGGTTTCAGATTCCTAATGTGAATTAAAATCATTCAATTTAAAAAACAAAAATCTTTAAAGTGATAGTTCGCCAAAAATGTTTAATTCTGTCATCATTAGCTCACCCTCTGGTTATTTCAAACGTTTATGACTTTCTTTCTTCTGTAGAACACAAAATAAGATATTTTGAAGAAAGTTGGTAACCGAACAGCGCCGACACCCAATCACATCTATTGTATGGACATTCAGAAAAACAGAATAATTTTGAAATGGTCTCTTATTTTTTCCGCAGCTGTATATAGAAAATATACAGAATTCATGTGTTATGAAATGATCTGAAACAACGGAATCAATTACATTTTTTTAACCACCACTGATTCTTCGGTTTCATGTGACCCTGAGACAGGAAAAACGTTGCTTCTGCCTTATCGACAATTTTGCAAATATATTTAATCTTTTATTTCAAATGGCTTTAGTCCTAAAAATTCAGTTCCATCATTAATAACACAAATCTACAGGAAAAACCTAGTCGCAAGCATAATTCAGGTTTTTCCCTGACCACTATGCAGCTTTTTTCTGTTACTATGAAGGTTAATTTCTCAAGGGAAAACCTCAGATGCGAGCACCATATGAGGGGTTCTTCTAAGGTCTAGCGAGCCAGCAGTGGACAGCTCTGTGTTCCATTACTTGTTCCAAAGTTCCACTTCTTTTCCCAGAGTACCCTGTCCCTGCCAGGCCATATATTGTACTGTCATCTATTACACACTAATGAAAAGAAGTCAAAGACAGTGGTTGTGTGTATGTTCCTGTACACATTCACATACATTTATAGGCACTTTGCTGGTCATCGTATGCAGGTCACTTTTCAAATAGCTTGTCGACTCACATATCTCCATTATACTGAAATAATACATCGGATTCCATTGCTCAAGCTTTTACACAAACAGGATTTGTGCGGTTTGAATATTTACTTTTGACCGCGCATTGTGACAGGATCATTTGTTCAAACAAAACAAGCTTATCATGCTCAGTAACTCCACAACCGACCAATAAAAACATATCGTTGTCCAAGGCTGAATTTTTCTATTGAATGAGAACCCAAAAATGTTTAATGGGGGTCAAAATCTTTTCCTGTCTACCACTGCTGTGCTTATTAATAAAAATCATTCATTCAACTAAAAATATTTATTAATGTACACTCAATTCGTATAGTGATTGATTCTTTTTCTACTATGTCTAAATCTTTTGATGTATCGCCAGTTTACATTTAGTATGTACTGTAGCTCTTGAGGCCAAGGTTGCAAATCCTTGCCATAAATTGTAAATAAAATGAAAAAAAATGATTGTGAAATATAGAGTAGAGAGGAAGTATTTTCATAACTGAAATAGTCAGGTATTTATAGAAATGATGAATACTTTGTTTTGAATAATATTAACAAATCTTAGGGCCCATATTAAACGTCCTATTTAACTGACCGGCATTGGGAGTGGCATTCAAGCTAATCATTTTTTAAAGAGACATTTCATTTGAATGGTCCTCTTCTCCTTTATTCTTGTATAGATATGTGATACGAAACTGCATACCAACTTTTGAAAGCTGACAATCAATGGAATACTGTAAGAAGAATGTAACAGATGTATCTCTTTTTCTAAATTCATTGTCCATGTAAGAATGCACTATGACTCATTACCGCTTTATTTATCCCAACATTGATTTATAGCTGTAACAAGAAAAACACTTGAGTCAAACAGTGACTAAAGACTCTTAAACAAAAAGAGCTATACACTATGGCCTATATGACTCAATGAAATTCCAAAACCGTTTTAAAGGTGATGTGTGTGACTTCTGCCTCATAGAGACACCAAACAAACAAACAAACAAAAAAAAGAATGACTGTTTCCAAACAACTTTCACTATCCTTAATCTACCATTGGACGGACAAACAGAAAATCCTGCTGTAACTCACGCTAATGGTTGAGCCAATCTGGTCCTCTCAGGACGCTTAGTGCCACAGCTAATCTAAAAAAATATTTATGAAACATCTCCAAACATCCAGTACTTATATACACTTCGAAATGACAAACAGAAGTGAGTGACCCCAGAATCACTGCAGAAAAAGACAGCAACAACAGCTTTTCTCCACGGTCCAGCACAATTTGTAAACATCTCCAAACACACACATACTCCCCAATAGCTCTCCATTAATGAGTCACACATTTGTTTGCCTCGCGGAAGATATCCCTCCTGTCCTCGAAAAGCCTCTTCAAGTCTGATCTGTGCCATCAGAACTAGCAAGGCCTCCCTCCCAAAGCTCATTTTACCAGATATCGCCAAATCCTTATGCTATCTGTTTCCACAAGACTTCTTCAGCCTGGTAACCCAAGAGTAAAACTACTGGTGCAATTATATTGTTCAGAGAGTAATATCATTGGGGAAGAATTTGAGAAGTGTGTAATAGCTATGTGGGTACATGTGCTTACTTGAGGAGAAAGAAGTACATAGAGACATTTAATAGAACTGCATCACGTGTGCATGCGTGGAAAACAAATAAACAAGCTATTATTTATTGAGTTATTGAACAAGCAAACAGATTATAAATAAATGAATGGCCTCTTCGAACAAAAATCAAAGAGCATTCAATATGATTCATCGCAGCTGTTGAAGATTATTAAACTTCAGTAACACATTCCAACGGTAAAAACATGTCATATAACCTCTGGCTTTCATTAGAAAAACTTGCTTTCGTTTTCACCAGACCATTGATCACATACTTTGTGTCTTAATGAAAAACAAACGCCAGCCGCACATATCTACCCTGTCCATCTGATTTCGGGTTTGTCTTGCGCTTATTCTTGCCGATGGAAATCATTTCTGCCATTTCCCAACAGCTTTGGCTGGAGGGTCAGTCCCCATCCCACTGATAAGTGAAAAGTGTAAAAGAGGCTTCAAGATTATTTGTCTCTAGAGTTTATATCAGCGGTACAATCTGTGGACAGCTGTACATAAGTGCCTTAACAGAGACAGTGACTTGTGAAACAGCCATCTGACTCCTGCTGGGAGCGCTTAACTCTTTCACCGCTAAATCAGATAAAAAGCTGAACCATTTTAGCCCTTTAGAAAGATGAAAGCACAAATGCTCAACAAGTCATTAGAAGATACAGAAATACTTTTTGTGAGGTAATTTCATCGCTTTGTGTTCAGATGCATGTCTGATAACTTCAGGAATGTTGGTCTCTGAACCGTTGGTTACGTTTTTGTCATTTCCCCGTGGCGGCAGCCTCCGCTCTCATCCAAGGCCTCGTCGCCGGTACAGGAATCTGGAAAACACTGCACGAGGAATGATAGGAATTTTGCGCTTCTCTCAGTCTCCCCGTTTTCCTCTCTTCGCTTCAGGTCGTCCGCACGGCCGGGGCCCTTAAGGTTTTCCTTTTGTTTTTTTTGAACGGTGACCAACAATAACAACATCCCATAAACAATGGAGTTGGTTGAGTTGATGGAGGTGGGGGTGATGAAGTGTTTCTGCATTTGGCAGCTGCTGCACTGGCAGGCTCTCTGCTGAGGGTTTGTAATGTGCTCTTTGTGGTGGTGAGGAGATATTATGTCAGTCCTTTGATATGCAGCAGGTCTCACGGGACGGACTACTCTGCATCCTTTAGTAAACCCCCTTATGCTTTTTCTTTCTCTTTTCCTTCCTCGCCTGCATTAATTCTAACTGGAAAAATGTCATTGACAAATCTCCACGTGCAACTTAAGTACAGTGTAAGACATTTCCTTGACACATGCTGTATGTATCTATTAACACCTAAATAAAGTAATGCAAAGTTCATACAGTTTTCCTGGTGCACTTATTTGCACATCATTTACTCACCCTCTTGTCATTTCAAACCTGTATGACTTTCTCTCTTCCGCAGAACACAAAAGAAGATATTTTGAAGAATATTGTTAACCAAACAGTGATGGCACCCATTGACTTACATTGGTTTTGTGTCTATACAATAGAAGTGCTGCCGTTGTTCGGTTACCAAATTTCTTCAAAATATCTTCTTTTGTGCATGATGAAAGTCAGGGATACAGGTTTGAAATGACGAGGGAGAGTAAATGATGAAAGAATTTTCATTTTTGGGTGAACTATCATGTTAAGTGCACTGTAAAACTTTGCTGTAGTTTTTGCAGCAGGTTTGCCAGTAATTTACTGTAGATTTAATTGCTACTTAATATACTTTCCAATTAGTACTGTTTTCAATTACTTGAATCAAAATTAAAACTTTGACTTTTGAAATTTAAAATGAGCAAGAGACTGGCATTAGCACAGCAACACCTGCAAAAAATGACGTTCTTCCTGAGAATTTTTCTCTTGTTTACTGTAAAAATATTTAAAACTTCTTAAATTATGATACATTTACATAACAAGAAAAGTGACCCAAGAAATAAAATCTTGTTTTATGAAAGAAAAATGTATAAACTAGGTAAAAGTTTATGCTTAAAACAAAATTGTACATTAAATCTACAGTAAGTTACTGGCAAACCTGCTGCGAAATTACAGCAAAGTTTTACAGTGTGTCCAAAAATCGTATGGGGAAAATTATGCACTGAAAACTGTTTTAGTGTTTGAGCTTTTGCATAATATTTTTTAATAAAGACCACATCCTTAACTTCAGGTTTAGTCTGTGTTGACCTTATTCACTGGACCCTCGCACACAAAGCACTTCAGTAAAAAAAGGGGCAGGGTTTGGGCTTCGATGCACAGGTGCTGGCCCAGTCCTGTTGCCATGACAACCAGACTGGTTAGTTGGCACAGCATTCTGGTTGAGGTGTGCTGCTCTCAGGTTACAGATTTCGTTTAGCAACTTTTGAGGGCCAAAGGCCTCGTCCAACTGTCAGAGCCAAAATAACACAGGAAATCTAATCAAGATCAGGTAAGAGCAACAAAGATATTACAAAAGCAGAACTGAGTTTACATGATGTTACAATAAAGTAAAAATGTATTATAAACAGAGGTCTCCAATGTACAAACAGGGCGACTAATAGCTGTGGTGTAAGATATATTTGAAACGTTTCGCACTTGTGTAAGCAACAGGAATGTAAACACAGAGCATGCCCAATTGTCTCATGCTATGACCCTGTTATAGCTATTATGAATATTTTCAACCATATTGTTACCACTGTTCACAGGGCCCACTGTTCTAAAACGTGATGTGCGCCATCTAGTGGACAATATTAGTACAATACATATAAACAGTGGGAAGATTTCAAAATGCATTTTTATTATCCATAAATACATAACATTTAATAAACACAAAAATGTTAAGTGCTGACTGATTAAATAAGCATGAAGATTTTTTTATTTTGTTGATGAACTTTTCTCGCTTTAATCATTATACTTTTATTCAACGCACACAACTTAGTGTATGGTAGTTATTGTAATAGGGAGTTATTGTTTGCATGTGTCATGCAAAATATTTCCCCCGCAGTGAATGACATGTGAATCCTCACATTTTCATTGATCCAGTTTCCATCTATACATGTATTACTGGTATCATGATTTTGGCTTGAAGGGATCAGACCAGATCTTCACACCTAATCCCAATAAAACACATAAATGACAATTATATAAACCATATATTTTATACATGTACAAAGCTAATGTCTGTTAAACAACAATGTAAATCAAATAAAATGCAGAATGATCATACAGAGACACTTTAAAGGAGAGTGACATGACTTACCAACAGGCTGCATATCTGCTTGATTGATTCCTGTTCGATTCATCTTCTGGACCTGCTCTGTAAAAAATGACACAAATTCAGACAAAGCAAATGCAAGTAAAAGCAAAATGATGAAATTGAACACTTCAAAACAGAACAGTATGTCCAGGTTACATTTAATCTAAAATATAAAATATGATAATATATCAGAATCAGAAGAGCTTTATTGCCAAGTGTGCTTGCACACACAAGGAATTTTCTTTGGTGTTGGAAGCTTCTAGTAAAGACATTCAACACAACGACAATACAATATAATAAGATTTACAGTCTAAAAGATTCTAAAATATGCATATATAAAATAAAGACTATTTTACAGAAAATGGGGGATAATAACATATAAGAGACATTGTACAGGGTAGTATATAGTAGAATATACATATTAACAGATTGTATGTACACTTGTGCAAATGGACAATGTAGTAAGTAGAGGTAGTGTTATATACATGTATAAATAAAATGTAGGTATAATAAGGCACTATAGTGCACACTATAGGAGTAGTGGAAGTGGAATATTGCTCTTAAGAAGCAGTTATCTGTTTAGGAGGGAGATTGCCTGGGGAAGAAGCTGCTTCTGTGTCTGGAAGTCTTGATGTTTGGTGCTCTAAAGCGCCGGCCAGAGGGCAACAGTTCATAAAGTTTGTGTACTGGGTGTGTGGAGTCAATGATGATTTTTCTTGCCCTGTTTTTCATATTTTATAATATTCTAAAATAATCAATTTTTTTAAATATTCTAAAATGTAAAAGAAGAATAAAAGTTATAGTTATTATATAGTATAGTTTTTGTAGTTTATTATTGTGTGTAAATTTTGTTTTTCATTACAGTTATGTTACACATTAGATTCTTATAAAGATTCAATGTTTACTGTTACAATTAATAAATAAATACACCTTCATCAACTCCTTTTTGGTGGAACATTCTTCCTAACTCAACCACATATCTCACAACATTCAAAAAACTACTTAAAACCCACCTCTTCTGTGAACACTTGACAGACAAATGAGAGAAAAAAGGGAAAAAAAACTAACCCTCTCTCTTTCTCTCAACAGGTATTGTTCTGGCTTTTGTTGAAACTAGTAACTTTGTATTAGCACCTACAGTGCCTTGCAAAAGTATTCATCCCCCTTCATTTTATTCACATTTTGTTATGCTGCTGCCTTATCTAAAACTACTTAAAAAATATATATATATTAATCTACACTCCATGCACAATAATGTCAAAACAAAAAACAGATTTGTGACAGCTTTGCAAATGTATTAAAAATAAAAAAATAAAATAAGTACATTGCATAAGTATTCATACCCGTAACTCAGAAAATGGTTAAAGCACCTTTACAGACACAAATCTTTTTGGGTATGATGTGACAAGCTTTACACATCTACATTTCTGCCATTCTTCTCCTCAGATTCTCTCAAACTCTGTCAGGTTGGATGGAGATCATCAGACATTTGAAGGTTTCTGCAGAGAATGTTCAGTTGGGTTCAAGCCCAAGCACTAGCTGGGCCACTCAAGGACATTGACAGAGTTGTCCATAAGCCACTCTTGTATTGTTTGCTTAGGATCATTATCATGTTGGAGAATGAACCTTCTGCCCTGTCCGAGGTTCTGAATGTTCTGGGCTAGGTTTTCATGATCATTATCTCTGTATTTTGTGCCGTTGAGCTTTTCTTCTACTCTGGCAAATGTCCCAGCCCCTGCAGCTGAAAAACACCCTCACATCATGATGCCGTTTCCACTACACTTCACTGTTGAGACGATATTGTACAGGTGCTGAGCAGTGCCTGGTTTTCTCCAGACACGATGCATGAAACTGAAATTCATCAGACCAGAGAATCTTGTTTCTGACAGTTTGAAAGATTCGTTGAAGTACGCTTTTGCATATTTCAAGTTTTCATGTGTCTTCACTGAGCAAAGGCTTGAGTCTGGCCACTCGGCCATAAAGCCCAGATTGGTGGAGTGTTGCAGTGATGTTTGTCCTTCTGTAAGTTTCTCCATATATGATCATAGAGCTCAGAGTGATCATCAGCTTCTTGGTCACCGCTCTAACCAAGACCCTTCTCCATCGATGGCTCAGTTTGGACAGGAGGTCAGCTCAAGTAAGAGATCTGGTGGTTCCAAACCTCTTTCATTAAGGATTAATGGAGGCTACACGCTTCTGTGAACCTTTAATACAGCAGATTTTTTTTCATAAGTCTTCCCCTTTCTGTGTCTTGATACAATCCTGTCTCAGAGCTCTACTGGCAGTTCTTTTGACCTCATGTCGGTTTTTACTTTGATATGCATTTTCAGCTGTTGCGCCTTTTATTGAGAGGTATGTGCTGCTCCAAATCATACTTATTCAATTGAATTTGGCACAGGTTAACTCCACTCGAAGTGTAGAAACATCAACAAGCAAAACTAATGCTTCTGAGCTAAATTTCAAGTGTCCCAGAAAAGGGTATGAATACTTACGCAATGTACTAATTTCAGTTTTTAATTTTTAATACATTTGCAAAGTTGTCACAAACCTGTTTTTTTTGTTTTGTCATTATTGTGCATGGAGTGTAGATTAATGTATTTTTTTATTTATTTAAAGTAGTTTAAGATAAGGCAGCAACATAAAATGTGAAAAAAATGAAGGGGGATGAATACTTTTTGCAGGGCACAGTATTGTGTTATTGCTCCTGTATGACATATCGCTTATTGCTCCCTGAACTCTCTGTAAGTCGCTTTGGATAAAAGCGTCTGCTAAATGACTAAATGTAAATGTGAATACAATGTAATAATTGACTGTTATACAATGACATTTAATCAACAAAATAAAGGCTATACTATGATTTGTAAGTTCTTAAAGTACATTTTCACTTTACAGTACTCTATTATTTCTGTTTAGCATACATTTATTTATTTTATTTTGGCGTGAAATGTGACATGGGCATGTGCTTTCCTAACAGCCAGGGTATTGGCTTCAAATGCAATAAATTCCCTGTTGAAAAACCGGCAGCTGGTTTGGTATGTTTTGATGCTGGTTTGTGCTGGTTTAAGCTGGTCACGTGCTGGTTTAAGATGGTCATAAGATGGTTTAAGATGGTCGTGTGCTGGTTTAAGATGGCCATGTGCTGGTCCTTAGCTGGTTTAAGATGGTCAAACCACTGGTTTGCTGGTTTAAGCTGGTCGTGTGCTGGTTTAAACTGGTCCTATGCTAGTTTAAGAAGGTCAAACCAGTATCAAAACATACCTAACCCAGCATATGCTGTTTTTTTTTCAAAAGGGTTAACAAGGAAAATAGCACATAATCAATAATTGTTCGCATACATAAAAGTAGTTTTACTAATAAAGAGTAATAATGAGAAATACTTACTGTAGTCTTCTGCGTGAGAGAGAGGATGGAAAAATATAGGATAAAACGCCATTGCGACGGCTGTAACGAAGCCTCCAAAAATGAGTGCTATTCTCTTATTACTGGACATGTTTGTTATTTTCACCCCATAGAAAAAGGACACAAAGCAACTCCATCATGCATTTCCGGGGTGAAGTTCAAATAATAAATACAAGTCCATCGTCTGATATTAGTCATCGTTATTTTTCTACATGCAAAATGTATTTGAACAATTCTAAAAAAAAAATAAACAAATACTAAATAAAATACAAAATATTATAAAATATATTTCTCAAGTTATACTGTAAGATGTCAACGTGGGATTATAGTATTTAAATTGGGGACTTTTATTTTGTCGCGTGTTTTCCCGTCATGCGGTATGCGTAGTGTTGCTGTGTCAGTGTAGCGCTCGCTCTTTCATCCACTCTTCATCAATAATAATGGCTGGCAGTAATACATACAGACTGCGCTGCTCGCTCCCAGCGCATGAAATGGATGTGCGCGGTCTCGCCGCTACCGTATATCCCGACGGAGCCTTCGTGTCCGTGTCCAGAGACCGAACCGCTCGAGTCTGGGTACCAGACTCAAGGTACATCTCATCAGCTTCCTCTAGACACCGCGGATCTTCTAGTTACTTGTCTGAGTTAGTTGACTTTAGTTTGCCTCGGTTGCTAAGGCGACTGGTTAAAGTACATCATAGTTTGTCAATGAAATGGTATATGTTAGTTAAGGAAATCGAAACTCAGAAGAAAAACTGAAACGAAACTGAGAGTTTTGTTTCCTGACAGCGACCGATTTGTAAAACACTTCCATTTAACTGTTAAATTCACTTGAGCTCAGTTCCCTTACGATTAACGTACAGCAATCGTGTACAAAATATTGGTTCCGTTTTTAAATAAATAAACAATCATAAGTTACTAATTCATAATTTACTTATATTATCAATTACATAAACAATGTTAAAAAAGCTGATACATATTTTCTCATGTTTTCTTTTCTGCAGTGGAAACAAGGGCTTTATGGAGATGCAGTGTATGAATGGCCATGCCAACTTTGTGTCTTGTGTGTGTATCATCGCTCCCAATGAAACATATCCCAGAGGACTCATTGCCACCGGAGGACACGACAACAACATCTGTGTGTTTTCATTAGACCGACCGGACCCTCTGTTTACGCTCAAGGGTCACAAAAACACAGGTACTGTCCACAACAAATAACATCACCTGTCATCTACATGGCATATGAAAATGTAAGATACATTTGTCATTTGTGCTGTTTCTTTGCGCCCACAGTTTGCACACTCTCCGCTGGCAAGTTTGGAACATTACTGAGCGGCTCGTGGGACACGACAGCCAAAGTCTGGCTCAGTGAAAAGTGCATGATGACCTTACAGGTAAACGGACACTGTTCAGGATATCGATTTCTTTAATATTCACAATGTGTTTTTTTCTGAGCTGGCCCTTTAAGAGGGAGATCAGACATTTACATTTATGCATTTGGCAGACGCTTTTATCCAAAGCGACTTACATTGCATTACGCTACACATTTGTTTATAAGTATGTGCAATCCCTGGGATCGAACCCATGACTTTGGCGTTGCTAGCGCCACGCTCTAACCCCTGAGCCTACACACTAAAGTGCTGACTGCTATTCTTTCCCTGTAATTTGTGTTCTTCAGGGACACACAGCAGCTGTATGGGCTGTGGTTATTTTGCCGGAGCAGGGCTTAATGCTTTCGGGATCAGCTGACAAGACGATCAAGTTGTGGAAAGCCGGACGCTGTGAAAACACGTACACTGGTACAGTGGGCCATCTGACATCTCTAATGCTTTTTCAAAATATGTTCTTTATTATGGATGGTTACAGATGTCTGGTAGGGGTCACCATTCATAGTGGTTATGATAGCAATGTCTCTGGACTTGGTAAAATGTGTCGCTTGTGTCCTGCAGGTCATGAGGATTGTGTGCGAGGTCTGGCGGTGATAAATGAGGTGGAGTTTCTATCCTGCAGCAATGATGCGAGCATTCGACGGTGGATGGTGAATGGGGAATGTGTGCAGGTTTACTACGGTCACACTAACTATATCTACAGCATTGCTGTCTTCCCTAATGGACAAGGTACTTGCCTTTATTTTTCTTACATGCTTCAAAGAATATTTGGGAAATTAAAGTCTTTGCGTGAGAAATCAAAAGCTTAAAATATCAAAACAGAAAAAATCTCATTTTTGTTGATATGACATGATGTGCAACGTTATCAAGTATTTGGACACTTTCTGGTTGTCAAATGCTTTGAAGCATGTCAATAGTCAGTGATAGTTCACCAAAAAATCAAAATCCTGTCATCATTTACTCACCCTCTGGTCATTTCAAACCTGTATGTCTTTCTATCTTCTGCATAACACCAAAGAAGATATTTTAAAGAATATTATTAACCGAATAAAAACGGCGCCAATTCATTTGCATTGGTTTTGTATCCATACAATAGAAGTGAAAGGGTGCCATCGCTGTTCGGTTACCAACTTTCTTCCAAATATCTTCTTTTGTGTTCTGCAGAAGAAAGAAAGTCATACTGGTTTGAAATGACATGAGGATGAATAAGTAATAACAGAATTTTCATTTTTGGGTGAACTATCCCTGTAGTTACTCATTTAGGTAGATTGGCAATATAAACATTTATATTAAGATCTAATATTTGACTTTTCATTCCTTTATTCTAGACTTCATAAGCACAGGAGAGGACAGAACAGTCAGAGTCTGGAGGAAGGGGGAATGTTGTCAGACTATCCGCCTACCTGCTCAGTCCGTGTGGTGTTGCTGTCTTCTGCCTAATGGAGACATTGCTGTTGGAGCCAGGTGTGCATGTCTTTTCCATTGCATCTCATTGGTTAATCCATGTTAACAACCACGGTTAGTTAACAATGTAAACACGTTGCTATTTATTAGAGGTTTACGTGACCATTACTTGTCTCCAGCGATGGTGCGATCCGCGTGTTTACTGAAAGCAAGGAGCGTATTGCAAGCACTCAGGACCTGCAGGCTTTCGAAGATGAGCTCTCCAAAGCCATCATTGACCCCAAGACCGGAGACTTGGGTGACATTAAGATAGAAGACTTACCTGGCAAAGAGCACCTGAATGAACCAGGTAAAGAGATTTGTGTGATTGATTAGGGTTGGTACTGTGCGTGGGAAATAAGAATTTTCTCACTATATTATTACATTATGTCTGTAGGGAATCGTGACGGGCAAACACGACTCATAAAGGAGGATTCAAATGTTGAGGCGTATCAGTGGAGCATGAGCGATGAGCGCTGGGTGAAGATCGGAGATGTAGTGGGCGGGTCTTCTCAGCAGAGCTCAAAGCGAGTGATGTACGAGGGCAAGGTGAGACGCTTTGTCTGGCAAGACCTCAGAAGAATTCATGCGCCACTTTATATCCACCGTTTCTCTTAAAGTGATAGTTCACCCCAAAATGAAAAGTAATCATTTATTCACCCTCTTGTCATTTCAAACCTGTATGGCTTTCTTTCTTCCGCAGAACACAACAGAATACATTTTGAAGAATGTTGGTTACCGGCACCTATTCTCTTGCATTGGTTTCGTGTCCCTACAATAGAAGTGAATGAGTGCTGGCGCTGTTCGGTTGCCAACTTTCTTTAAAACATCTTCTTTTGTGTTCTGCAGCAGAAAGAAAGTCATACAGGTTTGAAATAATAAGATGGAGAGTAAATGATGACAGGATTTTCATTTTGGGTGGACTGTCACTTTTCATTTGACCCAGTTGAAACCATTTCTAAGCTGTGACCTACAATGTAATGTTCAGCATTGAATTTGCTCATGTCGTGTAACAGCCCAAGTAATTTCCCTCTATATAAAGGAGTATGACTTCGTCTTCACCATCGATGTAAATGAAGGCGGTCCAGCCTTGAAGCTGCCTTACAATTTGATGGAAGACCCCTGGCTGACCGCGCACAACTTTCTACAGAAGAATGACCTGAGTCCCATGTTCCTGGATCAGGTTGCAAACTTCATCATTGAAAACACTAAAGGCCACACACTGGGACAAGCACCTTCAACTTCCACAGACCCCTTCACAGGTGAATTACTCACATTGCATTTAAAAACATGTAGCTTAAACATAATAAAATCATAGGTTTGATTCCAAGGGAATGGATGAACTGATCAAATGCGCACCTTGAAAGTCACTGGATAAAAGAATCACAAATGTAAATGCAATAAATATTTCTGCTGGGGTTACTGTCATTTAGTCCGTCGAATGTGGTGTGTTTAGTGGTGTGAATGCTACTGTATATCTTCTGTTCTCAGGTGCTGGGCGGTACATCCCAGGGTCAGGAAGCGACAGCCAGGGATCTGGAGCAGATCCATTCACAGGTACGCTGTTGCTTGCATGATATTACTAAAAAATTTGACCAAATGTTTGTAGTCTTAGAGCGAGTGGTTTTGTGCAGGAGGGGGCAGATATATACCTGGGTCAGGATCCACAGGCACAGCGCCTTCCGGAGTAGCTGATCCTTTTACTGGTAAAACATCATATAGTAATGTGCATATGTGCATATATATAAATCATTATTATTGGTCACCCTTTATGTAACTATATGCAAACTTGTAGCCCCCCTGACTGTATGTATAGTTACTATATACACTGTTATCTCTCTCAATCCACTTTAGGTGGTAGTGCCTATTCCTCCCTCCAGAAAGCTACAACAAACATCTACTTCCCCAGTACGGATGGCGTTATGTTTGAACAGGCCAATGCCACTCAGATTCTCAGTAAGCGACACTTTTATAGCAGAATATAACGATTTAATGGGATAGTTCACCCAAAAATGATAATTCTGTTACCAGTATGACTTTCTTCTGCAGAACATAGATGCTAGTCAGTGAGTACCATCAGTTTTCTGTTACCAGCATCATTGGTTTTTCGTTGTAAGGCCCCCTTTGTGTAGGGTGAATCTACACAGATTTTGTGTTTGCGTTCTCCCAAATAAAGACTTAGAATCTTAAACTTAGCATCTTAATAAACCAAAAACATTCAGTTATACAATGCTGGAACATCAATTCTTTTGGTTGGTGGTGTTATTTTAAGATTTTTGATTGCAAAAAAGTTATGAAATATTGCTGTATTTTATAAAATGCCACAAAATCTCTGGCCCCATGGATCCATCTTGGCGCCCCCAGTTTGAGAACCACTGACCAACATTCTTTAAAATATCTTCTTTTGTGTTCTGCAAAGAAAGAAAGTAATACAGGTTTCGAAATGACAAAAGGTAAAGTAAATGATGACAGAATTTTATTTTTTGGGTGAACCCAAAAAAAACCAAAAGGTTTAGGTTTCTAAGCTTGTGATTGGGTGGCACTACCCTGACCCACCTGTAAAGAGGAACCTGCTTATTCAGTAAAGTTATACTTGTTGAGGATTCTCTCTCATGTATTGCTCTATGACATTTGCCCTAATGTCATGTGTAGGTAAGCTTCAGGAGCTAAACAACACCGCTCCTCAAGATCACAAGCTGAGCGAGGCAGCACTGGACAGTCTGGAGAAGCTGTTGTTTGTAGTTACCGATCTGAAGAGGAAGGAACAGCCCACCGCAGAGCAGATCAATGTTCTCTGGAGAGCCAGCCACTGGCCAGAAGGTAAGACACTGAATCTGAACAGCAGATGTCACGACAAAGCTGTTTATTTCATTAAATGAATTCATTATTCACTATACTTAAGAAAAACATTAAAGCAAATTAAGACCCCTCAACTTGTCATTTTCAATTCTCAGATATTGTGTTTCCTGTATTGGACATCCTGCGTTTGGCTGTGCGCCATCCTGAGGTCAATGCCCAGCTCTGCGGTGGGACCGAGGGTGCCAGTCTTTGTAACCATCTCCTGGGTCTCATGTCACCCGAGGGCAGGCCTGCAAACCAAATGCTTGCACTGCGCACGCTGTGTAACTGTTTCTCAGGGTCTCACGGGCGTGCCCTCCTCTTGGGTCAACGCGACGCAGTCCTCTCCCGGGTTGGCGACCTTCGGGCTGTCTGCAACAAGAACATCCATGTTGCGCTGGCTACCTTGGTGCTAAACTACGCCGGAAGGTTGTACGGTCAACCGGCTGAGATTGAAGCTAAGGCACAGTGCTTGTCAGTGGCCAGCACTATCTTAGAGGTAGTACTGGACAGAGAGGCTGTCTTCAGGCTGCTGGTGGCACTGGGGACCACAGTGGCTGGAGACGGCACAGCAAAGGACCTCGCACGATCTCTAGGTGTCAATTCTCAGATTTCGAAATACGCTAGTGTCTCTGATCCAGTTAAAGTGGGGGAGTGCTGTCGACTGGTGCTTGATGAACTCCAGTGATGTCACAATGAAGGTCAAATGATCCAGATGTAACCAATTTCTTACCATCTCCATACCTTTTACGAGATCTGTCGCTCCTCTCTTAAACCACCTCTTCATTAGTTTGTATTTAAATTTTCACATTTGATGATGAACGGATATGAATGAATGCATGATGTGAATAAACACTGGTGATTAATCAAAATCTTTCATAAAGAAATGAGTGTTGTTGATGTACAGTATGAAAGCAACACTGAACGTTAACACACTATCGTCAACATAAAAAGTCATTCACAACCCATTTTACTTTGATAATGTGACACATTTTTGGATATTTAATAAGATTTTTAAAAATTAATTCGTATTATAGACTGGATCGTTACGAAGATAAAGGTTAGGGTCGTGGTTTTCCGATAGTTTTACAGCTCGCCATGAGCGTATGTTAGCATTTTTTGTTGTTTGCCTATAGAGGGTATGCACGTGTCGTCACTTTCCCGCGTGAACACGCCGGAACGCGCCTGCTTGAGTGGTAAAACACTGGCCAAAATGAATGATTACAATATCAGGAAACGCAATTCCGCACAACATTTGAGTGTCTAAGAACACCTGATTCCTTTGTAAGTCATAAGGTAGTCGTAAGGATCACCGTCGAGTCCAGCTGCTTGTAGTTTCAGCAAATAATTGCGTGTTTTAACTCAACTCAACTTTATTTATATAGCGCTTTTACAATTTTCATTGTTACAAAGCAGCTGTACATGAGACACATTGACTACAAGCAAAACAATCAAAGTTGTACCTGCAAAAACAAGAAAAGGTTGAAAACACAGAAGACAGACACACCCACACACAAAACACTCCACACACACAACACGCACACACACCAACACACACAGACACAGAGACACACACACACACACGTACGTACGTACACAGACAAGTACGCACACACACACACGCTCAGTGAGAGCACACATTTAGGATAAAGGAGAGAGAAGCACAGGTCAAATATAACAGATAATAAATTCCTATATGCAATATTAATTAAGTAAAACTTTAAGATTCTAAAGCAGCCCCCCCGGTCAGGCAGATAGTGCAAAAACAGTATGCAAACGGTGGCGAGGAACCCAAAACTCTAATCGAGAAAAAAAACCTCAGGAGAACCCAGGCCCAACCAGGGGATTCCAGTTCCCCTCTGGCAAAAGCTGCTGCCTCTGCACAAGCTCCAGAGAGCTTGCACAACAAGGCTAAATAAAATAAATAAACTTAATAATAAAATAAATTATAGTTTAAGATTATCATTAATAATCTAATAGCATTTGAAATTTTGTGGTGAAGACGTGTCAAGTGACCGCGTCCTTCTTTATCCAGCTCTATCATCTCAGCTCTTGTCAGGTCCCCACTTCCCATTCTCCGCTCTACCATCAGGTCAGGCCATGAACTGCATCCTGCTCGCTGTGGTAACCTTGGAACAATGAGACAAGACTGGCTGAGAGTAGAGTACTGTTCTGTACTCTTTGATGCAACAAGTACATCAGTTGTGTTTTTGGTTCCGGTTGATCTAACTAATGCAGCCTAAACCCTCTGAAGATTTATATTATGGAAGAGTAGTGTATGCAAGATTAAAAAGATGCGTCTTTAGTCTAGATTTAAACTGACAGAGTGTGTCTGCCTCCCGGACAGTGCAGGGAAGACTATTCCAAAGTTTAGGCGCTAGATAGGAAAAGGATCTACCACCTGCACTTGATTTTGAAATTCTAGGTATTACCAACTGACAGGACGCCTGAGAGCGTAATGCACGTGAAGGACTGTAATACAAAAGGAGTTCATTCAAGTACTGAGGAGCTAAACCATGTAAGGCTTTATAGGTAATAAGCAAGATTTTAAAGTTAACGCGATGCTTTATAGGTAACCAGTGCAAGGTTGACAGAACCGGGCTAATATGTTCATACTTTTTTGTACGTGTAAGAACTCGAGCTGCCGCGTTTTGGACCAATTGGAGTTTTTGTAATAAGCCTGCAGGGCAACCACCTAACAGTGCATTACAGTAATCTAGTCTTGATGTCATGAATGCATGAATTAACTTCTCTGCATCTGAGATTGACAGCATATGACGTAGTTTAGATATATTCTTAAAATGGAAAAACGCAATTTTACAGGTGTTGGCGACGTGGCTCTCAAATGACAGATTACTATCGAATAGAACGCCAAGATTCTTTGCTGACGACGAGGGTTTTATGGAACATCCGTCAATAGTTAAACAGTATTCTTGGTTTTAGTCCCGGTTTTTGTTCCTCCTATTGAATACAGCCATTCTGACTTAGTTTTACCACTCAAGGGAGCATGTCCCGGTGTGTTCACGTGGGAAAGTGACGTCAATGCATACCCTCTATAGCATCTTGTTGAGCGTTGGACCCGGAAACAGTATATAACCTTCCATATATGGTGATGCGTGACGTCAGACTAAACAACCGAATATGACAGGCGACACATTAAGTGATTCAAAGGAACATATAAATAAAAAGGGTCAATATCAGTTTTGTGTTTGTTAGACAACCTTATTATTTGGGGAGTTGACATGCATTATGGGACATATGGTGATGTCTATGTGTATCCATCAAACCATTTTTATAACCGTCTAAGCACTCAGTCAGAACCACCTTCAAAGTTCTGACTATCCAGATAGCCCTAAAAATGAGGAATTCACACAGAAAACACATTAAAGGTATGTTCGACTTGATGCGACGCCAAACAGACTGGCGGATGACATCAAATTACTGCGCGAGAGAGTCTAGAGCTGACTGCTCCATATGCTTTTGAATCACTCTTGCGGTGCCGCATTAAATCAAACAAGCCTAATGTCTAGGGATGTAACGATTCACTCAGCTCAAGATGCGATGCGAGTCACGATTCTGATCTCACGATGCGATTTATTCACGATTTACTTTTACAAAATGAGTTGAAACAAATTAGAAATGAACAACTTCGCTTGCATTATTTCTTAAATGCTTCACGTTTCTTTGTATAATAAAATAATTATTTCAAATAACAAAACTAAACTGCAATTTTATAACAAATTAATAATAGAAAAAGTCTCTTTAATATAAACAAACTAATGCTGTCTGAGCTTTTCTTGGATTTTTTGCATTTAAGAAATATCAGCATGTCCACGTTTAGATTTGCAGTGAAAATAGCGGCCAAAAAATGTAGCCTATTGCGATTCAGTTCACACCTCAACCGATTTGAATCGTCACTCATTATAACCGATTTTCAACCGGCTCACGGTGAATCGTTACATCCCTACTAATGTCTAATAAATCTTTTCTCGGTTTTGACATTAAGGCAAAATATGACATCACAGCATCAAAAGAGCGATTCAAAATTGAAAACACCGATAGCCAGACTCATTTTCATGGTGGGATGAACTGGGCAGTCATTATTGGATTTAAGCATCCAGTCAGATGAGTTTGATTAATTAAAAATATATATATTTCTTAAGTTTACAAATAGGCTCTACTACCAACAATTTTCTCCTTTTATTTCTAAAATATTTACCACCTGTAGTGAAATCCAAGTGCAATCCTTGTGCCAACAATGTAACTCTTTCTAGTCTTTAAATTGAATCTATATTGTCATATTCAGTTACAGCTCAATCATTTACTACAGTATGCCATTGCTATGGAATTAGTGTAAACACATAGGATTGACACATTGTAAACATAATCATACTATACTATAAGGCAAAAAAATCAATAAATAATGCCAAACATAAATCTAAAGCTTGGACAGCTTCTAATTTGTTTATAGAAGAAGTCTTATTCCTAATGCCTTTAGATCTTTAGTCTCCAAAAAGCTTGTCCATGTAAACAATATCTGAAATGACAAACTTTTAGCCTGGCGCAAATTAAAGCACATTGTGCATCGTCTCTTAAAGAGTTGTAAACTTGCAGCTTTTGGAAATGCTACACTGTTAACATGAAGCATGACATCATAACATACTTTTTCGAAATACAATACAGACAATCTAGTTGATCTGTTCTTGAATAACTTAAGGTCTCACACATATAAAATCTTGTTTTCATTTACTACGGATCTTCACAGCTTTTTTCTGTTAAAGCAAAGGCAAAACTCTCCAAGCGTTTAGAGAGCATTTAACACTGCTTAGCTTAAAACCGCTTTAAAAGGCGCTGCAAATTTCAATCATATATTTTAAACTCTACGATTCACATTGGATCAGGCAGAATTGTGTTCAAGTCACATTTGGAAAAACAAAACCTAAATCTGCAGCATCCCAGGATGGCACTAATAAGCACAAATATAAGACTCCTTCAGCACTCTGTTATTAGTTAATCGTGGTTTTACGCAGCATTGGTCCACTCATCAGTAAATTCAGCCATAATGTCGTGCAGCCACATGTCTCTTTCCTCTTGTGAAGTGTCCACCAGGTAGACGACAACCTTACGGTCCCACAGCTGTGATGCCCCCTGCTGTGATTCTAGCTGGGCCACCAGAGGCTTCTTCTCAACATGATTCCTGAACACAATGGAGGCCTCTTCAGACCAATGCCTGGACTTCACACCTGAAACAAATACCCCTTAAAGTCTTTAATGTGTCTAAATATTACATCAGAGTTTTCAAACAAAGTAAGAATTACATTGTACCTAGTACATATGACAATAAAGAACTTCAATTAAGAAACTGTTTAGATACAATCTTTTGAGTTTAGGGTCACTTATTCATTTTTTTCCACATATTTGAGTTCTCATCAAAACTAATTATATTAAAATTAAACATCTATTATAAAATTAAACACATATATAATAAAATTATTAAATGAACTACTGTATAATGAAATTATAATAAAATCCAAAAATAAAACGATAACATCCATAACTTACATAAATTAAAAATGATTACATTGTAACATCTTCAAAGTAATCACCCTTTGCCTAGAATTTGAATTCTCTCAAAATTTTATCAGCCAAATTCTTGAGGTCTCACCCCAAGTTGTTTTGCAAACAATCCAGAAGGAATTCCTTTTTATGCTGGGCTCTTATTGGCTGCTTTTTCTTCATTATTCAAAGTCATTTATTTCAAAAACCTTTTATTATATTTTAATTTAAAATGAAAGAAGCTAATATGTTTGCACAATTACATTTTTGTCTACAAAACTTTTAAAAACATTTAAAGACACACCTTTAGATCAAAAGGTCTGAGGTAGAAAGAAATGTACCAGAAACCTAAAATAAAACTCCTTGGATTCCTAATATTGAATAGAATGTATTGCACTTAAATAACGGAACATGTTTTCTTAACTTACTAAATAGGTTTCCTTAATAAAAAAAAGGTTGTCAGTTGACAGTGCCTCGAAAATGAATAGTGCACTGCTTTTAATTAGAACATTTCTGTGTTAAGATTTTTGGAAAAGAACTGGATAGTTGACAAATAAACTGTACACGAGTCCTATGGTGTGACAACAAGAATGTAGAAAACAAACTGTTAATAATAAAAAAATTCTGAGTAATATTTCTATTCTAAAACAGCATAAGATTTATCTTCATTGTTGTTACACCATAGGACACGTGCAGTTTATTTGTGACCTACCCTACATTTCAACAACTAAAAGACCCTTTCTAAGAGAAAATCAAGTGTACCAGCCAGTTGAGCAGTGATGGCCTGAAAGGGGAGTTGGCAGAACTCTTGGATGAGCGGTCTGAGCCGAGTGCATCTCACCAGCTCATGTTTGCCATAGTCCAGCTGATAAACGGACACCATACCATTGTTCAGAACTCCTTTCACCAGAACACGGTACCAGCTGACAAATGACACAGAGGAAAAAGGATCACATGACATCTAGACACAGGTAGAGTAAATATCCTGTTGACTCTTTTGGCCAGAAAAAGTGACCATATGCACCAGACTTCCACACTTACTTGTTGTCCACCTTGGCAGCGCAGATCTGATTCTTCTCCACTTTAAGTGGTTTCTCCTCTGTCTTATTATAATGCAGAATCATCTCCCCCATCAAAACCACTAATTTGTACATATCCTGCCATGGCTGAAGCACAAAGTGAGCAGGGTGGCACGCCACAGAAACAAAAACATCTATATTCTCCCCAACTTCTGGCAACACCAGCGCTGGAGGAAGAGAAAGATGTTTGGTCGGAGAGCCTGGTGGTGTGCCCTGGCTGCCAGGTGGAGATCTCCTTCTGGGTGTGTGTAGAGCTTTATCTACTGTCTGGGTAGAGACAGGGATTGTCAGGGAGGATTTTGAAGGGCCACGACTGCTTAAGAAAACATCCTTCTGGTGGTTCCACAGATCAGAGTCAGCCAGCTGTTGGTTTAAACTGCAGCTTGTGTCCTGGACGTTTTTGTTGGTGAAGAGATAAACATGAGCAAGGCGTTTGTTATCCACCTTGGAGATCTAGAAAAAAATGACAATTTGTTTAGTGTTTGTTCAGGTTTTTTTCAGTTGCAACATCAATGGACTGGTTTAGTTTACTTTTAGGCAGATACGTGCCGGGTGGGGGGCTTTGGGGGCTTGAGCCTAGGCCCTTTTTTATATAAATTAATATATGCGTGTGCTCGTGTGTGTGTTTCTGTTTGCACACAGCTTTCCCTGTCAAACAAATAGAAAATATCAGGTCAGGTCGAGAAATGTTGAGAGTTCCGATGCCTTTCTCCCATCCGCGTCTCCACGCAGCCGCGCATAGCGCGCATGCGCAGCACAGCTGTGTAGCACAACATTGTTTGGCACATCAGGCAGAGCGCAAGTGAACCCCTCCCTCCTCTCCAGTAGCGTTTGTCTTGGTGTGGAGGCGAGTGGTGATGAACAGACTAGCTGTGCCTCGAATTCACAGCTAATTATTCAAAAGACAAAGCACAAATATTGTTTTGCTAACATCCATCACTTATGAGCTAATGAGTTAGATAAGTTTAAAGTCATTGGCATAAGTTACATGCTAACTTAATGGAGAAACGACAGCTGAACACAATCAAATTAATATCAGAACTGCCTCATTGACATGTAAATCATGCGTTAAGTAATTCAAATGTGCTAACTTGCATACATTTGTTAGGCAATGCAGATGAATAGGATAAACAAAATAACTAAAGCATATCACAAGTTATTAGTTAATATGACTTACAACAAGAATCTTTTCCCTTGAAATGTTATGTTTAAATATGCAGATATACAGTACTGTATATTATGCAGCTTGTTTTGGCTGATTTAGCAGAAATCTACAGAAGCAAACAGATGAGGGTATAGTAGGCTTAAAACAAACACCTTAATGTGTAGTTTGGAAATGTCCTTTCCATTAGAGCAAAAGAAGACATGAAAGCAAAACAGACCAACATCTCAAAATTGAACAGTACATTAAGTTTGATGTCAGACTCCTCATCTAATAACTATCCATTTTATATGTTGTGTATGCGCTGATAGATCTAAACAGCCCTTCCTCAAATGTGAAACAAAGTTCTTGTCACCATCAGTGTGTGTGTGTGCGTGGTACAGTAATTATAACAACAATAATAATGTTAATAATAATAATTAGTTAAGCTGCTGTATTTTGTCAATCATTTTTTGCAGTGTGTTTTAATTATTTTTGCAGGTTTTTGTCCTGTAAAATAACAAATTAGCACCAAATGCCTTTTTCAGTTTAATGTGAAGGTCATTGTTGGTGTCCCAATAACACCAAAATAATTAAAACCTTTTATTGGCTTGTGCAAAATAAAAAAATAGCATAGAAAACATAAACATTGTGGCATAGCTTCCTTTGTTGTTGCCTGTTATTGTGATAAAATTATTCGTGATTAAATTTTGTTTAGAAAAAATTAAAACAAATATGAGAAGTGCCCTTTTTTCCACTTGAGCCCCTGCCCCTCAAAATGTCTGTGCACGTCCCTGCTTTTAGGGTCCTGATATATTATACAGGCAAAGTGGTTTGTCTTTTTAAAAACAGTAGTGGTTCATTGGTTCCTGGTTCTTTATTATTCTGCATGTTACATATAACCCTGCAATATTTCCCACTTTTCAAAGGAGGTTTAACTCTGGATTATAAAACTTTGCTCCACGGCAATTGCAGAAGATGTACTGGTGGCACAAAATGCTATGTGCTATGTTTCTGTGATATTAGATTAGCTTAAAGGTTCGGTAAATTCTGTTTACATCTCTTTATTAGAATGATCTTGCTTGTTCCACAAACACCATGCATTGTACTATGTTTTACCGTTTCTGTTTATTTCTGTTTTTTATTTATCATTTCTCCTGTAAAGCCGCTTTGGAACAATTGTGAAAAGTGCTATATAAATCAAATTGTTTTGAATATAGGTTCAAAAAGGTTAAAAATGTAGAAAAATCTAAATCCTTAAATAAATGTGAAAACAACTTTGCTCAAGCCTTTCTTATGTTCCTTATTTCTGACATGTGAGCCAGGTTATGCAGTGTAACTTTGAATGCCAATAACGGTGATTTGAACACAGCGTAAGGGATAGTTCACCCAAAAATAAAAATTATTTCGTAATTTAGTTTTATATATTTAAAAAACAAACGTTGATAACTAAACAATGGCCCCCATTGACTTCCGCTATATGGACACAAAACCACTGAGAAATTTCTTAAATGATCTTATTTCGTATTCCACAGAAGAAAATCATAGAGGTTTTAACAGGTTTTTGACAGTGAATAAATAAAGACAGAATGTTTTCTTTGGTGAACTAATAACATGAGACTGACCCTCATAGTACATTCACTGCAGTGGAGAACTGTGTCCCTCAGCCACTGTACAGCATCAGGAGTCCATGAGCCCACACTCATAGACAGATCTGCCAAACAGCATTTCAGAGCCTGCAGACAGACAAAAACTCACATAATTCTGTACGTTTAGAGGACATTTCTGTTCAGAAGTGGACACTCATCTGCAGCATGTAAGATATAGAGGACATTAAATATTTTTATTACACGGCTCGTTGGAATGCTTGATTCTGATTGGCCAGTCACGACATTTGCAGGTTTGTTATTCCCAGATAACAACCTCTCAAAGCTAATAACACACAGTAACCCAGATGCAGCAAATCATTTTGACAGTTTTTTTGACAAATTAAATATGTCTTTTAATAACATAGATGACATTATATTTACAAATGATTCAACCAAATTGCCTGTTCGTGACATTTGAACCTCGTTTCTTACCTTAAAAACTAAAGAAAACAGCTTTTCACCGCGGAAGGTCTGCATTCGGTAAAAATGAGCTAATAAAATATTTCTAATTCAAATTTTATGTCCAGTTTTTTTCTCATGTGGCAAGTAGCCGTGTAATAAGCGGAATAATGTACAAGCGGCCGGCTGTTATTGCGATAACAACCGGCTGCCTGTACATTACTCCTTATATAAGGACTCGCACAACTCATGCTTGCTGTGTGACATCACAATAATTTCATAAATCAGAGATTCTACGTAGATCCTGGGTAGTCCTCGAAATAATTTGCATAGTGCGCACGCTCTAGTTTTGAGCTACAGGCAGTGAAAATTTTCGATTTTGGTTGAATTTGAGGTTTTCATGAAAATAAGTGCATTAAGCCCTCGTCTAGCAATCCCAATGCTCCAAATAAGCATCTAAAATGATCTTTATTTGTACGTTACATTTTCTGAGAAGTGGACGTTCCCAAATCTTTCCTAATTAAAAAGATGCGGGTCCATCGGATAGCAAAGCACTTGTGCATCTGACGTTTTGCGGTTTGTTAAAAAATATGCAGCAAAGAAAAAATAAAGTGCGGGACATGTTTGATGTCAAAAGTAGGGATGTAACGATTCACTCAGCTCACGATGCGATGCGATTCACGATTCTGATCTCACGATGCGATTCATTCACGATTTACTCACGATTTATTTTGAAAAAATGAGTTGAAACCAATTAGAAATGAACAACGTCCCTTGCATTATTTCTTAAATGCTTCACGTTTCTTTGTATGATAAAATAATGTTTTATTTCAAATAACAAAACTAAACTGCAATTTTATAACAAATTAATAATAGAAAAAGTCTCTTTAATATAAACAAACTAATACTGTCTGTGCTTTTCTTGGATTTTTTTGCATTAAAGAAATATCAGCATCCACGTTTAGGTTTGCAGTGAAAATAGCGGCCCCTGCTGTTCAAAAAATGTATTGCGATTCAGTTCAAGCCTCAACCGATTTGAATCGTCGCTCATTATAACCGATTTTCAACCGGCTCACGGTGAATCGTTACATCCCTAGTCAAAAGACTTGTTAAGAGAGATAAAGTGTGGGACCTGATTGATTTTAAAAGAGTTATTAAGAGTGATTTGTTATGAAAACGATCTTCCTCGCGCTGAAGGACACATCCGAAGAGTGCGCACAAAGCTCTCAGACAGTGTGTGATCCCGATATACACGTATACACAGAAATACAGTATTTAAAAACACTTGTTTCTGCAAGATTTCATGCAGACACAATCTGTTATATATTAAGTGAATGTTTGGTTAACTGTTGGGGGAAAATATCTGATGCTGAACATTATATTACATCCGTGCATTACAGTAGATCTTAAAGATGTTGGTCTCAATGTCAAACGATAAAAAAAGTTAAGCATATACATTTTCATATAGATTTTGGTTTTGACTTTGCGTGTGCCAAATCTATTGGAATTACCAGTGAATTTAAGGTATGGTTGCAGTGATTTTGTTTTTGGAACTTTTGACTTTGCTGACTCTATCGACTTTAAACAGGTACTGTGCTGTGCATGGGAAGAATGGCAGTGAAAAAAACACAATTCTATGCATATACTCAGAATAATGAAAACTGCATGTAAATGGGAGTGAAGAGATTTGCTCATGTCATGTAAACACTGTTAAGTCCTTATATTAAGAAATCCTTCATAATCATTTTAATGATGCACATCACGTAAACATTGATGCACAATTCAGCAGTCAGTCGTGGCATCTGTGTATGTCTGTGTGTGAACTCAACAAACAACATGACACATGAATTTTTGAAAAGATCTTTTTTAAATTAGGCACAGGTGTTCACCATTAGATACTTTAAAAAAGTTTAAAAAATCTAGGGCCTGCACTGTTTCCCAACCCACCCACCTTACAATACAGACCCTACTTCTAACTCTTAGTGAGACCATGGGGTGAACTGAAGAACACCTGCCCGCCCTTTATTTCAGGGGACTATTCTAGAAGTAACACTAAAAAAATCCGAAAAAGTAGGGCATAATATACTGTATTAATATGAAGGAATTTTCCATATTCATTTTTACAGTTGTTTTACCTGTATTTTAAATTTTGCACTGCATTAAATTACATTTTAGCATTAACGGAAATGTCCGTAAAATAAAGGAAAATGAACTGGTAATTTTCTACGGGATTTTTTTTACAGTGAAGACTATATCTGTCATGATTCTGCCTCATCATGTCATGTCTTTCTTGGTCTAGTGGCAGGATCATGGACAGAGCCTCATGTTTTGTGTGGAGAGAGACATGTTATTGTTGGGTTTGACATAACATGCGCTCTCTCCGGTCTCTTTGACCCCGCCCCTCTCGTTTCCTCGTTTAGCTTTCCATCAGTGTTTCATTCCCGACACCTGTCCCTTGTTAATTATCCTTTGTTAGTCTCCCTATATAATGCCCTTGTGTTTGCTGTCCTGTGCTGGTTTGTTTTGTTTGATATCTTCCCCGATGACCTTGTCTGTCTAGTTCCTGCCCAGTCCCTGAAAGTAAGCCTTGTTTGTGTTAGTTTTTAGTTCTTGTTTTGCCCCCTTGCGGGAAGTGTTTGTTTTGCTGTTTTATGCTACCCTTGGTTCTTTGTTTAGTTTCATGTTTGCCCCCTAGTGGGTTTTTGATTTATTAATAAAGTACTTTTTTAAACTTTAACTGTCTGCGTCTGGGTTCTGCACAAACCGTGACAATATCTAAGAATCAAGAAGACTATATCTAAATATACTAAACTAGAGCAAGTAGCCAACAGTTCAGCCCAAAGCACAGCACCAGAGTTAGAAAAACAAAAGTATCTAATGGTGAACACCGGATCAGGTGACTAATCTAAATGAATGTGTAAACTATTCGCTTTGAAAATGTTATCAGAGATAAAAAGATCTTTAATTTAGGTGCTAAGTGTTCGCCATTAGATACTTTAAACGGATGTCTCCCAACCCACCCACCTTACAGTACAGGCCCTGCTTCAAACTCTTAGTGAGACCAAGGGGTGAACTGAAGACCACCTTCTAGGGCACTATTCTAGAATCAAGACTATATCTAAATATCCTAAATAGAGCAGCCAACAGTTCTGCCCAAAGTGCTGCACCAAAGTTAGGAAATAAAATAATCTAATGGCGAACACTGGATCAGGTGACAGATCTAAATCAAATTTTATCGAACAAATTGCGTTATCATTTAAGATATTGTTAGTGAGTGATTCAATTTTTTTTGTAAATATCTTGTCATTTAAAACCACGTAATTGTTTTAAATCTTATTCGTATCTTGATTCATTACATATCTGACATTATCTCAAGATAACAAATCAAGAAGAATATATAAGAATACGATGTGCTTGTTACACACAAAGTTTATTGTATAGATAAACATATACAGTTACCACACAAGCAAGCGAGTGTAATTATATTATTTTATTCTTAAGACCAAAATTAAGATGTTCTTAAGAAAATATTTGAGAACGTTTTAAGAAATGTTTGAGAATCGCACTTACGAACATTCTTACGAATTTCCTATAATTTATCTTAAAGTCCCAGCGAAATTAAAAATGACAATTCTTATTTTTTCATGAAATATTGCAGCGTTTATAGTAAATAGCTTATGAATGTGGGTTATTTTCTTTTTAAAATTCATGTACCCTCATAATCGTCAGTTAAAATCTGAAAATGCACTTCCCCCCTGAAATGACTTTGTCACATTAGTGGTGGGTCGTTCATGAACGATTCCTTCTTTTTGAACGCATCTTTAACATGACTCGGGAGTAACGAGTTGTCTCAGAGAGTAATTCGTTTATTTTGTGTTGACCACGCATGTGCAACATTGTACCAGAAACAGAAATGATTAGTTCTTCTCCCAAGTCATCGGGTCCGAGCCCTTTCGTTCTATTTGTCAAATGGTAGCTCCGCAGGCAAACCTAAGTATATGCAGCATGTACCGGAGTCTTCGGGTCCAAGTCTTTAATGTTACGTGACCGCTTCCCGGATCATCAGTCAGTGATGCATGTTACGTGTTATATGTTGTATTATTAGGACATGTTATAAAATGATCAAAAGTGTGCAATAAACATCTTCTCAAAATTTACCGTTCTGTTCTTTTTTCTGTCAGTATATTAATAAATGTTTCTTGTGGATTTCTGCGTGTGTTTTTAATTTATCTTCATAAATAACTCTTTTGCATAAGAACTGTGCTGGCAAAATGTAAACAATAAGCAACACTAGTACAGTCAGTGTTTATGTCTAATGCATATATTACACAAGTGACCTCTTATTAAATAAGTGCAGATTTACATGATATCATTAGCTCATTATTATATACTTTGCTAACTGCATGAGACTTTTTAGTTAAAAAAAACAACATGTAAACCTTCGTTGCATACCTGAGTGACTCAAAATTGTTAATGAATTATAAATACATAACACTACAGAAATACATCAAAAGCAAGAGTAAAAACTAACTACATGAATATTTGTAAGGGAAGTCAGGAAATAAGTTATTTTTGTATGTAATACATTATACACGCATCTGTTATATCATGTGACAAAAGAACGAACGACTCGGACCGTGGACTCATTTGTTTTCTGTAAATGCACCCATATGGGCAAAATAACAAATGACTCTGAAATGAAGTCTCTAGAGTTGAGCTATAATCGTTTCTCACAACTTGTCCCTAACTGCAATTTAAGTTAATTCTTATTATAAATCTGATCAAAACTAGCATAAATAAACGTTATGGAGTATTGACTGTTAACATGCAACATTAAAGGCAGGGTGGGTGTTCCTGTCCAGAAACATTTTTTGTCATGTTGGCTGGAAATCTCTTTACATCCTGATAGCAATCAAGAAGTATAGTGGTCAAATAATATTTTTATAATTATATATCATCTGTGAAAGGCGTA
The DNA here is from genome assembly GCF_024868665.1 of Triplophysa rosa. NCBI lineage: Eukaryota > Metazoa > Chordata > Actinopteri > Cypriniformes > Nemacheilidae > Triplophysa > Triplophysa rosa. The sequence goes on from NC_079890.1 coordinate 30,927,535, forward strand.
GGACCAAAAAACAATCGCCCAATCAAAACGTTCTGGCCGAACGCTGTGACTGGTCATGTGTACATTTTTAGCCAACGTATTTTGTGTCAATGTAGGGAGAATGGTTGACAATCAGCAACAATCAACTTTCCTACGCAATCGACGATAAGTAAATCTACAAAGCTAAAGTCAGTTTTTGAAAAAGCAGTGACGAAAAAAAGTCTGGATCATGAAAGAGGAAAAACTCGAATTAACATCGGTTCAGTGAAAATCGCAAGTTACACCCACTAATTTTCTCCTTTGAAATTCCTTTTCACTGGGAAAGGCTCTCACTAAATCCTTGGTGTTTCGAGTCAGATCCGTGGGCGTGGCTTGTTGATTTTGACTAAATCCTTGGTGTTTCAAGTCTTACGAAACCTTTATCATAACCTAACTTTAACCATCTAAACTACCTATGATTGTTAAACTTGCCAAAAAACACGGTTGCGTAAACGTGAGTCTCAGTGGTGTGCCGTGGACTTACAGTAAAAATTTGATGGAAGATTCTTAGCAATGTAATATATAACAAGTGCATTTATTCTGGGACACAAAATTATTCTACAATATTTACTTAAATAAAAATAAAGTACTTGGTTTTTGGTTTTCATGAATATTATATAATTGTTACAAATATATTTGTCTTTTTTAGCATTTCTTAATGGCAGTTTTTGTTGCTTTTAACTTTTCAGCTAACCAAAACCCAATCAGATTTTAACTATTTGCTTCTCATGGTGAGGCTAACACAAGACAGGTAAACTGATGCATGCCATTTTATTTATTTTGGCTAAACAGACTCACGCCAAAACCACCATGCTGTTTGACACAAGACTGTGGAAAAAGCAATGCCAAGACTAAGCCAGAAGAGCCGATCTTAATACAGTTTCGGCCCAGAATTTGTTGCTATCTGGGGTGTAGCTCTGTCAATTTTTTGTTAGTTTCCAACAATTCATACATAATTTTGAGGGTATTAATAGAGTCATACACTATAAAATAGTGCTTTTATTAGTACACTTAACGCCTTTAGAAACGTTTCTGAAAGAAATAGTTTGAAAGCACATTAGTGGAATTAAAATGATTCAAGATTATTGTTTTTTATTTATCACCATGAAACATGGTGATAAATTTATCACCATGAAACTCTTCTTTTCCCCTGACTGATTACAGCTTCCCTCATTAACATATCTGTGTTGTGATTAGCTGTTTTCTGACCTGAGGTGGGATGGAGATGAGGTCACGCAGCAGAGGAGGAGGGATCTCTCTCAACTCAATGACTTCAACCGATGCCTGGACACCCACATCCACAAACAGGATGTCCAGCACTCGGCTGCCATGCAGGTTTGTTATCTATAAAAAAGCGAACATATATAGATGTTGTTATTTTCTAAATTACTGTTTAAATGAATGTTGGCATTATCTTATGAGCTTTTAAACCTGTTAAAACACATAATTGCAAGATGGAAAAATAATTTTAGGAAAGCTTACTGTATAAAGCAGCATTTTAAGGGTGTTAGTAATTTAAGGTTAGTAGTTAGGAAGCAACCCTTACATTTCAGTTTTATAGGTCCTTTTATTATAACCCATGTTACCTGTTTTTGTTCTTCAATACTTTTTTGTTCATTTACATTTATGCATTTGGCAGACACTTTTAACCGAAGCTACTTACATTGCATTATACTATACATATGTTTTTTTTTTTAAGTATGTGCAATCCCTGGGATCGAACCCATGACCTAACGCCATGCTCTTACCACTGAGCCACAAGCTACTGTATATTCATATATTCACCTTGTCCAAAACTTTTTTTCTTGCCGTTTTAACCAATAACGTTTTAGCCAAATAAAGTCACACATAAATTAGTTTTTGCCTTACGAGCATTGCCAACTCCAACATGACGTGAATACAGCATTATTAGCCCAGCCCCTTCAGCGTTTATGAAATATTCAGGGTAATCAGATTATGCTTTTAGCTACCAACATGACTGTATTACATTCTGCTCCACGTAACACAGTTTAACGTATTTAAATACATTCAACAAAACATGTCTACGGATTTCTACTTACAAAGCAACAACAGGTTTTCAAATTAGTCGGAAGATTCAGGGCAAATACTGCTCCCAGTTACATGGAATGTAGATCCTGTTTCAGATCCTGTTTATCAAATAACTCGTTTCTTTTACTCACTCGGCTGTTAACAAAACACACTCACCTCCACCCGAGACCATTTGCCTTTATAACGAGCCAGACAGCTTTTACCACAAAAAGGGCGAGAAACCAGCGACTCTGATGTCACCTTTTAAAAAAAATATATATGAGCTTTTCTTGTCTGCCCTACAATGGACATCACACTTTTCACACTAAAGTAAATATTAAGTAATTACTATATAAAACACCTATAATACATGTTATTTCTATTTTAGGCAACTGTATTACACAATCTGTGCCAGCAGGTCTCTGTTTAGGGATTATGTTTTGCACTTGACGCCTGCTAATCTGAATAAACCCCTAATCCCAATCTGTCCATTTCAACCTCCTCATTTATTCTAAAGGCTTGCAATCGCAATACATATGAAGAAAAGATTCTGAATGATGCAACATGTGATACCTGGGAATGAAAATAGTTTTCGGTTTTCTCTAGAATATCATTGAGTTTAGCCAGACCTCTGGAAGGCACCTGGCAGTAAATCGTCCCATCTGAGCAAACACTGGTCACATTGACATGCATATAAGAATTGTTGACCTATGACAGACAACACAAACAAAAATTCACTAATTAATTTTAAATAGCATAAAGATCTTATCGTAACATCAAACACTTCAACTATGTTTACCTTTAGCGGGCTCTCTAATGATTTGTCTTGCAGAGCTTTCAAACAAGCAGCATTGATGTTGATATCATCATCCTGTGATGTGTCATACAGGACCACTAAAGGCACTTCCTCCCGCTCCAAGATCTCAGCCAACAGAATCTTGCCACTGGCCACAGACTCAAACCTCTTCAGCACTGCTGGCTCCCGGCTAAAAGACCCCAGGCCTAAAACAGAAACAACATGTTAAGAACATTGCATTTTACATTAAATGCAAAACTATTTGGATATTTCTGGTGCAAGTACACCATATTTATAATTCAATGGAAAACTCACCCGCTAGTTTACATTTGGTGGCTTGGAAAGGCAATCTCAAAAATTTCTCATGTAAATCGAGTAGTTTGCTCCTGCTGATGTCTTCAGAAAAGCCATGATCCACATAGTAAACCTGTTACAACATCATATACACAATCTGTAATAATTAATACTAAACAGACTACTAAGAAGACAGGGTATCATATAATCCACTGTGACCTCGTAACGTACCTTGACTTTGTCGGGCATGACCTCACACACTTGTGCTCTGAGGATCTCGTCCTCTTCTTCAGCACGTACAGCGGTCAGCTGACCTGGGGAGGGTGAGGTTAGAACTATCTTGGTGTTGTCCTGCCTATAGAACTCTCTCATTTCATCTTCCAACTTCTCCTGGGCCTTGGAATAATTTTCACCTATATATCTGCAAATAAACGCACATTTCATGTCAATGGTGGAATAGCACAATGGTAACCAGCTTGGGAATTTTCCCCTTTGATTTGAAATTTAATTTTAATTGAACACTTTTTAGAGCAAAAAAAGTATTTGCCAACGTTATACTGATGATGCAATTTAAACCCTTCGAAGTAATTTACTTTTAGTGAACAAAAAGTATTAAAAAAACATATATAGTATCTGATGTTGAACCAATATTTAAATGTATATTAAAGATTCATACTTGTTTTTAGTCTCAGAACCCTCAAAGTTTTAAAGGGGGGATGCAACGGTGATTCATGCATTCTGACTTATTTACAATGTTAAACGTGCTCTCTTCTCATGCTTGACATGGTCAACTTGTCAAAAAACGAGTTGGACGTATGAGTGAGGTAGTTATTCTTTGCTCGATACACTTGCCCAGCGTTCGTATAGGTTTCTGAAAGATTTTTTCGAACATGAAAATCCGTTTAGTAACAAATTCTCTTAGTCCCTTATTGGGCAATTCTCGGCAAAGCGAAAAAAGAAATAGCCCACCCACGCGTCAACCGACGAGCAAGACCTGCTTACCACTCACCAGATTGGCTGCGCTGTGGGCCTGCAGCTGCAGCTCGTTACTCTAGCGAAAGTGAGAGTTGTGTGTTTGTTTGTTCATGGCATTTCAGTGATGGGTGTTATATAAAAAATGGATATAACGCTAGATTTGGAGATTGTTTGAAACTGATAGATGGCGTGGCCCCAGCGCTAAAACATGACGGACATGAACCGCACGCGGTAAGTGAAACCGAGTCATGTCTGTGTTTTGTTGGCAATGGGTGCGCACATGCCTTAGTTCCACCCCCCCATCCCCTCGCACACGTCGTATGTTTTCATAAATAATCGTACAGCTGTATCGGTCTTTTATAAATGTGATCAAACTAAAGACTCTATGGATATTTGAAGAGTGCGATACTATTCTGTAAGGACTCAAGATTAACATGAGATATGCAGAAACTGTCTGAGTTATGGCCACTTTAAGTTATTTTCAATGCATCATGGGAATGGGCAGTCACCGTTGAGCTATTTTGCCACAATCTACAAATCCATGGCAATTGTGACATCTGGGGCTCTTACTTAATGATTGTGGGTAATGTAAATCTGAATTCAACAATTACACTTAAAGAAATTACAATCGGTACAATCACCTAACAATCTCTGAGCTCATGTTGTCTTTAAAAGTTAATAAGCAATAAAATTACCAAATGTATTATTAAATGAATAAACATAATTTTAAATATAAATCTTAATAGAAAAAATATTTTTCATTATGATCAAATTAATTTGATATTCACTTTTAGAGCCCCACTACTCAGCTGAAAAAAAAACAATAGAATCCCTATAGAAACCATCACAGAAATTCCAACGTTTCCATTAAAATACCATTATGAACGATTCGCTTTTTCCATTGAAACCATTACAAAATTCATTTTTGTAGTGTGTTTTGGGCGTTATTCCATTAGGGTTAATCTGCCAGATAACACCCCACCATAGAATCCATCACATACCAGTCGACACCATTATAGTTTAATTTAAAACTAATACAATTCCCATTATAACCATTAAATCCATTGCATTTATTCTATTGTGTTTTTGGCAAGGTTCTATTGTTTGTACAGGAATGTCAAATGGTTAATGACCTAAAAGTCACCTGTTTTTTTTCTATATAAAGACAATATGTATAGCCTGATCCCTCATGAAATGAAGGACGGTGATTTTGAGTCATACCTCAGAATGACACTGTTAGTGTCGGCTGCCTCCACCACCAGAACAGATGGATATTCCTCTCTAGGGATAATAAGAGGAGGCACCGTCTGAATGCTTAAACGCCTCTCTGCCGTTTCTGTTGTCTGTGAGTCAGCTGATCCTGATTGGTTATGGTGCTCATCCTCCACCACTTTAGCATACAGAATCGCTCTTTTGGGGTTGTCCGGTACAGGGTAGTCAATCGTACATATATCTGAAAGCAGAGTGAGGTTGTCCAGCACAAACTCCGGAAGCTTGGATTTATACGTGTCCTGGTAGAGTTTAGGCAGAGCGTGGGCCCACAGACCACTGCTGTATTTTAAGATTAGCTCTCCAAGTCTCTGTTTGAGGTCTGGAGGTAGAGCTTCAGAGGTTGCAGGAGATCTTGGCTGGGAGATGGGAGATGGTTTTTGAGTCTGAGGTTTTTTCTGATGGGTTGGTGATGTGACTTGTGTGGGGGGTGTAGCAGCGCTGGCTGTGGTGGGACTCTGGCTAATTCCTTTAGCAGGATACAGAAGCAACTCTTGTGGTTTGCTGCTGCAGGGTTTTTCAATCTTTGAAGCAAAGAAAACAAGCAAACATTGGATACAAATCAAAAGTAGTAAGAAATATTGAAGAAGAGAAATAAAAATAAATGTATTTTTATAAAGACAAATGAATGAGTCTATTTTGGTGCAGTTTAGGTTATTTGCATTATGACACTAATTTTATGTCAATTAACCAATGAACATATATCATAATTCATATCACTGTAATGCAAAAGAAATTTATAATACTAATTTTATTTAAATTGGAAAATTTGGAAGATTTGTTTTCCTTCTTTAGTCGTAACATATACATTTTAATGTATTACAATGTAATGTAGTCCAATAAGAATGACTTTTTAAAATATTGTGAATTACAAAAATTGACAATATCATCTAATGAAAAAAATGATTTTATTAAAATAAATTATTATAAAAACTCTTAATTCATATGTGATTCTGCAATGGAAAGTATCCCAATGAAAAAAAATGTTTGCTCTAATAGTAATATAGTATGTTTTTGTCTTACAGTTATTATAATCTAATAAGAAACTTTTTAGAATAATGTGATTACACAATGGCTCAATGTACACAGATTGCCTATTATTGTCCCATAATAACATAAGCCAGTACAAAATCTTACAGTACAGATGTGAGTCCAGTTTTCGAGATCCTTCAGGGCTTCAATGGGTAGATCTTTTTTATAAAGCTCTCGGTATAGCTGTGGCAGCTTAGATACCCAGAGGCCATTGCAGTGCTTGTTAAGAACCTCTTTAAGACGGGACTGCTCCAGTTTGGGACTGTAAGGTGCAGAATGAGGCAGTTTGGATTTTGCTGGAGTTGCGCTTTCAATCAGGTTAGAAGGGGCTGAAAATACAACAGAAACATTGCTGCTTATACTCATTCTGCATAGATACAATGTACACGTCACAAGTAGATGTTTGGTTTTTTTTATTTGAAAAGCTAAGTTTGGCAGAAACAGTTCAAATGCTGAATGAATTTTCAATGTGACCCATTTAATAAAGACTCTGTTTAGAACAACGTGATGCCTGCACATATTACAGCTCATAGCAACAGAATTGAGGGCCTGTCAGGCTGAGAGATCCTTCTGTGTAACAGCAGGAGCTTTCTGTCCACTTGAGGCAGAAGATGACTGTTCTCCTTTCATCATTTAATGAACATCCTATCCTTGGAATGTTTCCTTGGACAGGAAGTTAAGTTGCTATGGACTCCAGGATAGCTGTAACCTTTAAAGAATGGTTTGCCCGTCTGCATATTTAACCAATTTACGACTTTTAAACTCAAGGCATGCTCACCATTGCTCTGCTGTGGGTTTCTGGAGAGGTGGGCATGAACTTCTTTCTGGAATCTGGAGGGAAGGGTCATCCTTTTGTCTGATCTAGAAAACATAAAAAATGGATTAGACAACGACATACTTTCTAGACCAGCTAATATAATACGGCTTACTAATGTCAACAGTTTTGCATATTTTATATTCTGATATGTTCATAATTCATATTTAATATATTGTGTATAATCAATTACAGCCTAAAAATGCTGTGTGTGACAGCAATGCATGCAGACACACCAATCTTTACAGACATCACTTATCCTAGTCAATAAATATTACAGACATACTCAGTAACTGTTACTTTATGTCCTGAAAACCAATCCCATCTGAACTGGGAGTAGATGTAAAATAGTAAAGTTTTTTTTTTTTATTGATTGTTGTTTTCGACTAGTCGTGCCATTGCTATAATCCCTCTGCTTTCGAACCTTGACCAGAAAAGCACATGCTGTCTTGCTGGAGCGTCTCTAGACAAAAAGCTTCCAGAGACAATTTTATTAACACCCATCATAAATAACCAGCGCAGTGGCTGAGTCATGCTCAACAGAGCCGACAGAATAAGACAGACGGTCCTTAAAAGAGTCGGGAGAAGAAAACTGATGACAAATATGACAATGTTCAGCCTGACCTTCACGGAAAATCATAACTATTTATGAGGTGGCTATTTCAGATGAATTCAAAAAAGAAATGTTTCTTACTATGGTAGACCAGCTTACAACAGTTTTAATTATGAGGCTGGTTTAGACTAGTTTATGATGGTCTAGCCAAAATACAACATACACTGGTGAGCAGCTATGCTTATGAAAGACACACACATCCTCCTGTACACCCTGTATTTTCTGTGTAATGAGATAAAACAGGGGTGTCCAGGTCATATTGCACATGATAGGTGTCAGATGACCCACACCCCCTCATACACTACAGCAAAGAGAAAGTGCTGATTCACTGAGGATTGATTTAGAATGGCTTATCTGCGAGAGAATGGAAGGGGATTAAAAACTCCAGCACACCCGCAACCCTCCACACCCTCATTGCCTTTGTGTGTGCAACAGTAAGCGATACAGAACAGAATTCTAAAGAGTGAGGTCACTTGTTTGCGCTCAATAGTATTTGGCTGGAATGAATTAACACACACACACACACAGACAGCATTGCTGTACTTCAATGCTGAATAAGCAATAGGTTCAGACAACACTGCTTTCTGTTATTGCCAATAAAGGTAGATGTCAACAGCTACAGCCAAGCAGTTGCAAAACCAAAACTGCTTGCGGAGAACACTGTTGGGTAAGTTACTCTTAAAAAGTAATTCATTACTAGTTACTAATTACATATTCAATAGTGTAATTAGATTACTGTACAAATTACTCTCTCCAAAAAGTATTTAGTTACTTATTACTAATTACTTTCTATATCCTATATCAACCTTGATTAGTTAAGTGATTCAAGGATAGGCATGAAAGGGCACTTTTAATTCATTCAAATAAATAATATTAAACTACATAAAGTACTCTTATTAACTGACAAAAGTATTACAAATGTGAGAATTATACATTAAAGCACAGATTTTAAAGTTAGACTTTGAATTTTGATGTCAATTCCACTATCACACACACATACAGTATATTACACAAAGTATTTAGTTTAATTACATCAAAAGTAACTGTAATTAAATTACAGAAAGAATAAGAGTAATCCCTTAGTTTACTTTTTCAAGGGAAAAGTAATTAAATTACAGTAACTAATTACTTAGTAACTAGTTACACCCAACACTGGCGGAGAATATGAAAATGAATCTGTTAGGTTAAAAAAAACTCACTCACTCAGTACGCTCACTAAAGCTTGATTTGCATTCAGAAAAGTCTCAGCTGTTAATAAACGTCCTTTTATTTCAGTTCTATTTTACTTTACTGTGTCTGCAATGCACACACAAGCTCTGATTTTTTTACCTTTCTGAGGGAATTAAGGGTTTTCTCGAGGGTGTATGTGGAGGTGTGCTGTGGGGTCTGCCGCCTCTCCCATCAGGCTGGCAGTCCTTCATATTTCCAATACGAGAGTCTCCATGACCCCCTCCACGACCTCCACCTCGCCCTAGATGTCCACGATGCTCAGGCTGTCTCAAAGACGTCCTCGGCTTCGCTATGAAGGACATGAAATGATATCAAAACACATGAAAAAGTCTACATAAGTGATGTCCATTAGAATGGACACAAGTGGCCTGTATCACGAAGCCGGTTTCGGTTTTTACCCAGATAAGTTTGCGTTTAGTTTGAGCATACTCTGAGTTTTCGGGCTCAAGAAGGTGGATTGGTTTTGAGCGGGTTTCGTTGCAATGTTAATTTAGGCTACACGGCTAAGGTTTTTATTCTGGGTTAGAGATCGCAAACCAAAACTGGACCAATCAGCTGTGAGAAAGTGACGTATATCTGACGCAGTGAAGCCACCCCCTCGTATCTCTCGCTCCAAATTAAAAAAACTTTAGTGATAAGATGTTAGAGGGAAAATCTTTTGCTACTAAGTGTTTATTTGTATTGCATATTTACATTTATTGATTTTAATTTAAAACACGTACATATAATTATTATATGAGTTAATAATTAATATTAATTAATTAATATTAAACATAGCATTTGAATTAATATAACTATATTCGTATAAAAACAAACTTCAATATATAAAGCATTTTAAAGTAATGAAGCATACATATTATCTTTTGATATTATTGTAAACCTTTATAAATAATTTAAATTCAGTTGATTCTGCATTTATATAGTGAGTAGCTGCCTTCTCAAACTTTCACTGCAGCCGTGTTTATTCCTGCCTTGTAAATGTGTCTCAATTCATGACATTTTTTCCTAATAATCTCGTCATCTTCAACAGAAAAGAGAATTGCGCTGATACTCGCGAGAAGTCAACCAAACTGATGATGCTTTCCATGCTCCGTGTGATTGGCTGTTTGCCGCACGTGTCACACTTTCAGGTGCACGCGCCTCACGAACTCTGGATAAAACCGGAGTTGACATAGAAAGTTTATACCAAGCGTTGTGCTACAACTGAACCTGATCTAATCCAGGTTGGGTTTGTCTGGTTTTGTCAACTCAAAACTTACTCTGCAACTCAGTGTTTGTTCACCTCGCTTCGTGATACAGGCCACAGGCCTGAAGGGGTTAAAAACAATTGGACCATTCTCACATATTTCCGGAGTAAAATAGCATACAAAGAATTCTTATCCCTGAAGACAGTGCTAATAAAGCATGTATAGTACACATCAAGACTCCCACTTGTGCCAAGAACCCATTTAATTGCTCTAACAGACTGACCATTCTAAGCAACACAAGATCAAACGTTTTTTGGCTTAGCCACTGTGTTATCCGGCGTATTTTCAAGAACCATCAGGTTTCTGAACCTTCACTGCCCAGCTTTACCACTAGCTATGTAACATGACCACACATATTTCATCTGACATAAATGCAACAACAAATTCACAATAACATCATACCGTTCACCCAGACAGTAACTTAAAAGCCATTTTATAATGCATTAAACATAACATGATATCTCCCAGCCAAACAGCAAGACAATGACATCATATACCTTCCAACCCAGCTGACTGCTTTCTCCAAGCACAAGTCCAGCGTGGAGCCGAGTCAGAAATCGAATACCTATATCACTGCCTATAGCCCTCCTGAGATAAGCATTCCACGGGCTAATAAATTCCACAGAGCGGATGGTGAGATAAGGAAGCAAACCATCGCCACAGCATCGGCAGCGGTCGAGTCATTAAATAACAGATGGGAAAAAATGAGACGATTTCAAACAATCGTCCTCTGTAAAGCAACGCAGGCTATGTTCTACCTCTCCACAACACTGCAGTCTCCAGACCTCGCTCTCTCTCTTCATATTAGCGCTGCCTCTCTTTCTCTCTCTGTGTAGTGTAGGTCAATACAGATGCCTGCTTTCTGCTGTATCATGGCAAGGCAAGTTAGAACTGAGATGCTGATCCAGAGTCACCGTGAGTCTTTAAAACGCTGGAGCTGGCAGTGAGTGTGCAATTCCTAGAACAGCCGTAACCTTTGCCAAAGTGTGAATGACCTAATCCAGAGCTTTATTCTTAGTATTCCTTACACTACAGTACAACCTATATCATCCTATTGTTACATTGATAATTTCGCAAAGTTTTGCAACCACGGCCTGTATTAACTAAAATGATGAGTCTTACCATTCAGCACCAGAGGAGCTGTGGGTTTCATTCTCATTTGACAGTTCACCACATGAGGTCGGCCGGCCCTCTTCGCGGAGCGCTGACGGGCCGCAAGCTTGGTAATGTGGGCCATCTCATTCCCTGCAGTAGCGTGACACACCACCTAAAGTGATATAGAATTTAGGACAATGAGTTTTTATATTGTTTATATACATACATGATACATCACATATACAGTATTTGTTGGTATAAAAATGTTGTCCTTGTAAAGCACCTTAAGCTACTTTCAAAGGTGCATTATTATAATCATTATTCATAATAATAATAATAAATAAATGAAGCAATCTTACCACTCCAGACTGCTCTTTGTCTAGTCTCACGACCGAGGACAAGCTCTGTAGGAGGGCATCCAATGTGGCGTACCCCAACTGTTTATGGGGGATGAGCTCACCTGTCAGGTCTTTATACTCTACCTGCAGACGGGACAGTGAAATGCCACTCTTACTGGACAAGAGCACTGCCCGTAGCATCTTCTTCACCAGTTCTTCATCGGCCATCTTAAAATTATACAAGAAAGATGATAAAACAATTGGGTTCTTGATATTTTGTTACTTATGCAATAACAACTATATTTAAGTGTTGCTTAAGTATCCAAATACTTTTTGGAGCCACTATTTTAATCACTCTCAATAATAGGATTGAACTGTACACAACAAACATTATAGGTATAAAAAGACAGGACTGGCTGTGTTGCTTAACTCTCATGCCTGATACATTAACAATACAATGTTCCAACTGTCTGCAGGTCATTGTTTTAAGATATGCAACAACTGATCGATTTATGGGCTACAGCATCAAGGCATGAATTGATTTTGAGAATCTTAAAAAAGCAGTATAGCATTCAATGCATAGATAATAACTGGAGAACAATGTCCAAACACCATGCATCCATATCTGGCAACTGACTAGTAAAGAGCAGCTAGAGTAGAATGCAAGTTTTGTTTATCCACATCACCAACAAACAGACATATAATAGTAATTATATGTCTGTTTAATATAATTAAGTTGTGTTATTCTGCCATGGCTATGGTGGTTTTGTTGACTACTGGCTTGTCAGTAATGCATACTGGACTAGTAAAAAGTGCACTAATAACACATGGATTCATTTCTAATGAGATACAGAATTAGAGTTAGTCTAATGAGTTCTGTAGAAAGCAAAAAATTAAATCGAGAGGAAGATATATAAATCAAAGTAGAAATTAAATGTCAAGCACACAGTGGCATACTATAGTTCAACTAAAATGCCTTTAAATTATCAATTATAAAAGAACGAGAAAAGGACAAATTTAGTATATACTGTATATCGTTTATAAATCTTATGCCATAACATTTAATTGATAACATTTAATTTTTGCTATTGTAAACATTTATTTGCCACATATAAAACACATAAAATATGCAAAACACATAAAATAATATAAAATATGGGACAACTTGAACCAGTTGAAGCAAACTAAAGTATTAATATTAATATGCATTAATATGTTTAAAAAAGTTTATAATCATGTAATTTGTTCATCTGCACACCTGTAGCACGACTGAAAACATTTATCACATAAAAACAAAAGCGAAAGTGATAAGAAGGGCATGCGTGTCCTGGCGTTACGTTGTCGGATAGAGACGCACCCTTTCTATTGGACAAAAAACTGCCGGTCGCCAAAAACAATTATAGCCTACTGTAGGTATGTTTATAAAAAATCTCTTTTTGCGATTTTTATCGTTACGTGCCTTTATAAAAAGGTGAAAAGCGTATTTAACTCATGTATACAGTATAACACATTTAAACACCCAAGCTTTGAAGTAACTAAATGTCTCAGACCAGCCAACACTTGACGCGAGTGTCATTTGCTCCCTCGGGAGATAAACTCAAATATAACATTTACGGACACGTTTAAAAGTGTAGATGAAAGCGTTTCATTTAACGAATCTGTTGATTTAGTTGTTCTTGTGGTTTAGACCAGGAGATGAATCGCACTTGTCCATACTTACTGTAAGTACAGTGTAAACCTAAGCATATCTAATCTACCAGAAATAGAGCTGCAAGTCCAAAACTCTCACAAAAAGCCTTACCGCTCAGTGGATGTGGGTCTGTTAGCACGGTTTGGATGACAGCAACTGGTTCTGCACACTTGTCGCGCAGTCCGTCTCGGTTTATCCGCCCGTTTCTCTGTCCCGTCACTTAGTCTCAGCGTCCCGCTGTGAAATTCTCGCACCATCCCCACCATGCACATGCGCAGTACATACATACAAAGAGAGCAGCAACACACCACAGGTTTGTCTCTTAGATAAACTACTGCTTAACATGTGGTGTTGTGTGTTGTCCATAAACAATGGTTAACTTCGTTTTCCAATGAGATAAAGTTTTCTTCAGACGGCGCTAGCGGTTTAGAAATCATTTACCCGCAAATTAATCTAAGGAACAATTGGATGCATTTATTTATTAAAGTAACTGTTAATTATTCCAATTCTAAAGCTTATAATAAAATAAAAATAACTTGCTTTCCAGTAATCGCAAACAACTGAGTGTCCCTGCCCACCGCAAAAAGTAATGACAACACTGCAGCTTCAAGTTTATCATTGACAAAAATTGAGATGCATAGGCTATTATATATTATTTGCATATATATTATTTATATTATAATGAATAATTGCCATTGTAATTTATCTGAGTTAAAACTCCCTTTCCTTAAGTCTAAAGCCCCGACCTGAGAGGAAGGGGAAATGCTGACGCTCTTTCTGAGAACTGGCCAAGTTGAGATCACCCAAATGTAGGCTACAGGCACACCTTTACTGAGTCTGAGAACACAATAGCCGCAAAAGTTCGTCAACGCTCTTTGTTCCTTTAAAACTCATTGTTTACTCAAAATGCGATTATAACTTATGTTTAAAGTGTGCGTGCCAAGGTTACATTTATGTAAAAAGCGCTCCAACGCCACACATGTGCACATACCAACAAGCGTAGCCTCAGCAATACATGTCTGCACTGTACGTTGGTCGCTTTTAAACATTCGCAATCAGAAAGGAAACCGATCTTGTCGTGATGTAATGTGCTCTGTTAAATCAGTTACGCCACCTGTGCGCGTTTGTGTGTGTCAGTGGGATGAGCGCGTGACAGAGAGCGCACGGTCATATGGTTCTGCGTTCAACGGATCTGTGTCGGGATGTCAACCGCTACTAGAAAAAACTCATACAACACCGGTAACGGCGTGGAGTACGATCCGGATAAAAATCGATCGATACGTAGAGAGCTTTCGATTGAATACTCACGAAATGAATTGGATATTATTATGGAAACTTCAAAAGGTAAAGGCGTGGGTAGCAGTAAAGTTTGTGTATTTGTTTTTTTTCTATACACACGCAACACTGTCTCTACTTTTTACTGCTCTGTCACAATTTTTTATATTGTTACACATTAATTCTTGCCTCCCAGCAACCTCTAGTTGTATGATGACAGTTGTCAGCAGATCCAAACTTATGAATTGTAAATCTGATTTTTTTGTCTAATGTTCCTCTGCTTGGAAATTATTGTCCTTAGATCAGTTTAATTGAAGGAATAAAATGTCACATTGACGTATGCCATTAGTAAGGCAAATATTAAGTGTGCAAACATGTTTTCAGATTTTAAGACCTCAAGGGGAAGTGTCAAAGGAAACTCGGCAGCTTCTGAGGACAATATACCTACAGGTAACTTCAGTCAAGTCTACACTAATATGCCATGTATCTCCAACTCATTTTATACAAATAAGTCTAAAACTCTGTAAAAAAAGTTACATAATCATGGCTCAGTAAATGCTTGACCATTTAGAGAAGAGTATTCAATTTGATCTTCATACTCTCAACTTTG
The DNA here is from genome assembly GCF_024868665.1 of Triplophysa rosa. Lineage (NCBI taxonomy): Eukaryota > Metazoa > Chordata > Actinopteri > Cypriniformes > Nemacheilidae > Triplophysa > Triplophysa rosa. Next base: position 30,942,859 of record NC_079890.1, read on the forward strand.
TATGGTTTATAAAGCTTCCGTTTGATGCTATGGTTGCGTGGTATTTTATGTTTGATGTGCTTAATCAAACTCTGAGCTGGTGGTGACACTCAAAAAGAGTAATTTTTAGAGATCATACCTTGGACTTTACAAACTCACTGACAGTCACTTATTAACCCTCTTGGTTAAACACAACAGTGAAACATCACATGATTATGTTCAAGTTCTAAACCAAACGATGAGTTAAACCATTAATATTTCTCTTAGAAAATGCCAAATCTAAAAAAAAAAAGATATATAAAAACAGTCTAAACATGTTAGATTAGATTTGAATACTGGAATTTGAAATTACAGCAGTGTATTAAAGTTTAATTTGTTTAATATAACACGACACCTTACATTATACTATACTCTCCTAATCTTAAATAAACAGCCAAGTCCTTCTTACACATTTACTAGAGCCGACTGGAATATTTTTCTGTATGAAAGGTGATTTGAGGGTGCAATGGGGCATGTTTAACTGTAACCCGTTTCCTGTTCCAGTGTTGGCTTTGCAGCTGGCTATGGTGGATGGGCCAGATCGACTTCCTGCTGACAAGGGCACACAGGAAGTGCTGTGCAGGAAACTCTGTGTGCTGGAAGCAGACCTCACAGAGGTCACGAACCTAATCTCTGTATGGTCATCACTATTTGGAGATTATGAACTATTTAATATGTTAATCAAAACGAATTCTACAGAGCATGAAGCATTAATGAGTCCTTTCTTTCTGATAGGAACTGTCAGCACATTTGGTATCTGTTAACAGTGGGGAAAGGACTATATATATCACTTTTAACACCTTTGAAGAAATATGGAAGTTTTGCACATACCACAGAATGGGTCTGTTGGATTTTTGTGTAAAACTGTATTTACAAGTAGGAGCAAGTATTTTTACTTCAACTTATAGCTCACCACTTTTTTCCAATTTCAAAAGGCTTCTTAGGTCAGTGTATGGAAAATCTTCTCATGGACCAGGAGTTCTGGTTAATCTCCCTCCATCAGGATTCTGGAATAGAAATCTCAATTAAAGAAGAGGAATTACATCGTATGTATAAAGGCTTTCTAATGCAAGAAGGTAAACAAACACACCTGAACATGAACACAACAAACCTAAATAATATCACCATGACATCAACATTGCTTACAAACAGCATTGTTTACTTTTAAGGGTCCTTTTTTGGCTGCTGCACTGCCAATCAGATGTTTGATAGCTCCACATCAGGTAGTGACCTGTACCTGGAGAAGGGAGATATTGCCCTGTTTGAACCTCCATTCTTAGGATCAGGATGGACAGTGCTATCCCTGGCTGATGGATCTAGAGGAACCAAACCAAAACCAGCTCTGGAGCCAGTCATTCCCTTTCATGAGTATGCAGAACGTTTGGAATATCATAATACTCTACAGTCTACCCAAAACTAAAGTATAACATTTCTTCCTGATTCTCAAGATGGTTTTTAAAGTCCTGTCCAGAGGGTGTGTTAGTGGGTGGAGGAAAGGGGACTAGTGACCTTCCATTTCCAATAGGTGAGAATGTTCAAATAATTGTTATTTGTTATAACTCAACAACTAGAGATAAAAAGCACATAAAGTTTCAAAGGCCGGTGAAGTTGGGATATGGACAAAAAGATGTATACTAAATTAATACTTGTGATAAAATATATACTGTATATATATATATATTTACATTTACGCATTAGGCAGATGCTTTTATCCAAAGCGACTTACATTGTATTGTACTATACATTTGTTATTGACTATGTGCAATCCCCTGAGCCACAGTGGTTAGAGCAGAAGAACCACGAAATTGCAAAGACCATGACAACATCAAGCTTTATGCGTTTTTGTGATTTTCATATTATACTCACATTATACATCATTCCAAAGAAACCATAATTTTAGGAAGTCAAACAATCTCAGACGAACATTTAACCATAAAACCATAACCTTAACTAATAGCCATAGGAGTCTGTGAGACCACAGAGGAGTATGATGCTGATGTGCCAGATGAACTGAGCTTCCAGGCTGGTGAAAACATCATTATCCTGGGCCTGCTGGTGGCCTGTTATGAGTGGTTTATGGGGAAACTGGAGAAAACTGGTGATATTGGACTTGTCAAGACCAGTATGGTCAAAGTAACTGATTCTGTTTGTGAGTAAGTGCATCTGTTACTCACACTTACACTTAGCTTAAGCACCATGAACTACTATTTACTACACTACAAAATGGCATACAGTAGTGCATAAGTATCCGTTTTTGGGACACACCTAGACTTTGACTTCATGGATTTTAAGGTGTAAAGTATGTCTGAGGTAAACATTGTATTTACAGTAAATGTAACTGTGTCATATGGTTATACCACAGATCATCTGAAATTTTCTTGAAAGATGAGGTCCGACAAATTGTTGCCTTGGATGAGGAGAAAATTAAAGAAGAGACCATTACCTTATTGAAGAAATCTTGCCAATGTGATGTCGGCACAAACTACAAACTGGGTAAGGCTCACAAATTTATTTAGAAAAAAAGCAGAATGATTAAAGAGAATGAACAAACCAAGATGGTAGAAGGTGCAGTACAATTACAGGCACAAAAGCACTCCAAACAAAGTCTTTTAAATATCCTGCTTGTAAGATCTTTTTTGTCTGGTTTAAGTGCAACTAAGCCAAGAACAACTTTCACAGCTCCACTGGAAAAAAATTGTCACTGTAACACTAATGACCAACAAATAATAGAACAAGTAACCAAACACTCTTGGTAGTCTTGCAAAAAAAATCGTTGCAAGCAGCTACTCGCCCAGTTTCCAGGGAAGAACTCTCGGTGCCCTAAGCACAGGGGTCAACTTGCTTTGTTCCTCCCTAATACAGAATATTATAGGATTCAACCCATTTGTGACCCTGGACCACAAAACCAGTCTTATGCCACGGTCAGACTCAACTTTGAGCATGCGAAATTCGTTCGGACGGTTGTACGAAAATGGACGGGAGCGATTCCTCCATTTTTTCCATTTCTGTACAGAGAGGATTCGCGAATTCACAGGTCAGAGTTCACCAAAATTGAACTTTGCTACGCAGCGAAATGCAAAATATCTTCGGACGACGGGCTTGCGTTTCAGGTCAGACACATTCCCATGCATATGACTGTAAATCAATGAAACGAAAAGTCAAGTGTGACCGCGGATTTAAGGAGCACGGGACTATTTGTGGCACAAGCCAACAAAACATTGTATGGGTCAAAATTATCGATTTTTCTTTTATGCCAAAAATCATTATGATATTTCTTATAAGCAGCGGTCTGCTGTCAGCACCTCTGATTAACAACTTCAAAGGCGATTTTCTGAATATTTTGTTTTTTTGCACCCAAAGTTTTAAATAGTTGTATCTCGGCCAAATATTGTCCTATCCTAATGCCATACGTCAATGGAAAGCTTATTTATTCAGCTTTCAGATGATTTAATAAGTCTAAATAAGTCTGGATTTGTTGACCAGGGTCACATTTGATCAAGTTTACAATAATTACCAAAATTAATATTCACAATGTTATTGTGTGGGATTCAATGGTGTTGTGGAGTTTTAAGAGCTCTACACTGACCTGTACTGAGGCTGCCGAGACGTGGACATACCCCAGACAAAGGATGACACTATTGTTGCATTCTTGTCAATCTCTGTAAAATGAAGACAAGATCTGATGTTAATAGCTTGCGTTTACATCATAAAAACCTAACAATCTACCTAACAATCTGTATGGTATAATAAAAATAATAATATAGTTTCTCCTATCCTAGTTTTAGTACAGATAAAGAACTTTAAGAAAGATGCTTGGATTCACATTTCCCTAAAATGTAAACAAATGGCCGTGTGGAGATTTCACAACATTGCTCTGTTTGTTTGAACAGCCCAACACAACAACATTGGCAGGCATGTCCACCAATGGCACAAGTTTGGGGCGGAGCAAACTGTTTGGCTCACAACTTCAGACACTGAGCGTATTTTGAGAAATCAACTGACACACGTCATGTTCAACTCTTACCTTCATCCCAGTCTTCATCACAGGCAGGGGCAGTCCAGGTGCTCACAGGGATTTGAAACTTGTTATCAATCTTATCATTGTCCACTTTAAATGTTCAAAGGTCAGATCAAGTTTAGTGTATAATGTCCGTCCACTTCATTATTTACACAGTATAAGGATCTTCCTTACTTATAAAGTATGTATGCAGCAGTCACACATTCTGAAAGTATGTTTAGGTTGTCTAAAACCAATGCTAGTGAAATGGTGTAAAGAGAGCTTACCATAAGTTTCATTAACAGAGCAACGGTTCAAACAGGTTGAGATGTGATGGGACAGCTCATTTTTTCTCATTAAGTGACGTGCGTTAAATGGACACGTCCGCAACTCACCGATCAATTCAGGGTGATTCTAAAAATGACATTTACATCAGAGGCACAACCGCTTAATGTAAGCAAACTGAACATATCAAAAACGAGATCAAATCTATATCATAAATCCACAAAAGTAATTTAACGGTTAAGCAAATAAAATGTTACATTGAATCTTGAACCAAGATCAACTCTTCAGTTTATTACTCCTAAACAGAATGAGAGATTTCATATCTAAAACTAAATTTGTAGAGCAACAACCACAGTTTGGTATACAAATACATTAAGCAAGAATGTGAGATTAAAATATTCAGTTCAAAGCAAACGTATCTACACTAAAGTCATTACATTCAATTCTGTAGAACCTGGAATTGAGTAACGTTAAGGCCTCACAAACTGTTTGCATCTAGACTTGCACACCAACCTTCCTGCATTTAATGAGGTGGTAAGGAAATCGGCAGGCCCGAATTAAATGACTTGGGTCATATGGACATAACAGCAGTTTGTCAGGGTTGCAAAAATCTGTGAAACCAAATGCAAACGTCAATGCAGTCTAAACCAATGCAAATGTACGCATAATTGATTGCTGAGCTTGTTATTAGCGCTGCGTCCGTTGCGTGTTTATGCGCGTTCACCTTGACTTTCCTCCCATCTCGGAACTGAGACATTCAGCGCGGTGTTACCACTATTACCTTTTCTTGATCTTTTACTTGACATCCCTGACAGCGCTCTTAACTCTGAATGCACAAAACACAATTAAATTACAAATGTATCTTTACGAAACCACTACAAGACAGACAAGTCAGGCATTCCACCACATGGGCGAAATGGCGTTATTATGAGAATTCAATTATAGCCGTATGTTGTTGCGTGTATTTTTTTACTGTTTTTGTCAAATTCAGATTCGACTGCAACGATAGCATGCAGGACTACAACAGTTTTTAACTCACTAAAGTCGGTTGTTTTATTTATCTGTGTAGTTAATAACTGCGCTTCCAGAAGACAGCCCAACACCACCTTGAAGTTACACGTCGTTAACTCAACCTCTAGAGGCGCTAAAGCGCAACACGGGAAGTAAACGTTTGTGTCCTTTTGGCTCCTTTTAACAAACTTTTGTTTTACATACTACAGATCTGACAAAGGAAATTCCAGGAACAGTTCAAAGTAAGTGACTATTCGTGTAATTATTTTAAAAAAACGAAGCACTTTAATACAGAGTGTGTCATTTTTGTGCAATTGTTATTTAGCGCAGTAGGCCTTGCTAACTGAAGTTGTTCCGGTTGATGCATCGCTGCGCAGACCGAGCCGAATATGACATCACAGTAGCGCGACACTGTGTGATGTCATACGTCGCTCAGTCTGCGCTGCGCTGTAGTTCTTATCTCCATATTTCGTGATTTCAATTTTTTGCAATAAATCATTGTTATTAGTCAACCTTTATGTTTGTCACTGGGTTTTGCAAATATACTGTATAACCAATCAAAAGTATTAAAAAGTGCTTGTCAACTTTGACAACACAGTATAAGTAGGCTACAGTGTTTTTTCCATTTCCTGAAAACAGCCAAATTGGACATCCGAGGTTGTGGAAAGATAGCAGCAAAATGTTGAAAACTTCTAATGTTAAATGTAATTCTAACCGATTTTTACTTTTTGTCTCCAGACAAGAGTCATCAAACAGAAACAAACAATCTAAAACATAAAGTCTGCCACATTTTGAGGAAGTTAAATGAGAACCCAAGAAATGAGGTTAAATCAAACAGCAGCAAGCACCAAAAACAAAAAGAAGCCATTGATACTGAGGCATCCAAGGGAACCCTACGTTTTTCTGTCTGCTCAGAGCAGGAGAACACAAGTCCGGATGGACATCATGCTCTCCTCTCCTTCTTGAACAGCCATGATCACCACCCTGAATTCCTTCTCCTTTACAGCGCATACCCAGAATTCCTCATCTCACATTTCCAGGGTCACTCTGATGAAGAGGACATAGTGGCATATTTAGGAGAAGCCAGAGAATTATCACGAAAGAAACGCCTCTCGTGGGCACAGAGTCGAATCTGTTTCCTTCTTGGGCAGCTCTGTGCGGGAAGGTCAAAGTTCTCACAGGCCCGGGTTTACTTCGAGGAAGCTTTGAGTGTACCCAGGGATTATTTCAAAGACAAGTTTCTGCTGTCTGCCATTTACTCCAACCTGGCATTTATCTACCTAACCCAGAAAAACCATGAGAAATTTGTCTCTTTGTCGGAGCGCTTTTCTGCTGTGTTAATGGCAGTTCCCAATTGTCTGCTTGGTTGTGAGGAGCCTGAGATATTAAAGTATGTATTAAAGAAGGCCATCTTGGCCAAGAACAAATCTGTGGAAGCCAGAGTCTGCTTTCTTTTGGCAAAACTCCACCTGAAGCTTAACGATGGCATGAGCGCAATCCCGTTCATTGAAAGACTTCAGATTCTTGCTGATGAGGTTTCAGGGGCTTGTGATGCAACATGGAGCCATGCTTCCCTGGTGTTAGCAAGACTCTACAGCGACCAGTGTCTGCCACATTTGGCTGAAAGCTGTGCACGGCGATCATCACTACAGGTTGGTAATTCATCTTGAGATATCCATCTTATATACAGTATATATATATAAGTATACTGTATATATAAATGAATGTGCTCATGTAATTCTCTAGGTAGGAGCCACAGTGTCACACTGTCTTTGCGGCATCTCACTATTACTTGAAAATGCATCGGAGCTGTCCAGGGTGACCATCCCAACTCAAGTGGCTCCTTATCTGACCCATGCTGCCTCTTTAGTGCCCTCCAACGAGGAGCCTGCGCTCACTTACATCCATGCCCTGTGTTTGTCCTGGCTCTTCCACAAACACAGCATGCCGGACAGAGCTGTTTGTTACATGCGCACCTTCCTCGACCACAGCAGCGCATCCGGCGTCACACAGTCAGACGTTACCGATGCTCTCATGTGGTTGGCATGGCTGTACATCTGCAACCAGCAACCCAGCAGAGCTCTGGAGGTTCTGGATGGCGTGCTGTCATCTCTCCCCGATCACTGCACAACTCAGTTGGAGGGCATGGTGTACAATATACGTGCCATCGCGTACAGACGTTCCACAGACATCCGGCAAGCTTCTGAGAGTTACCGGGCTGCAGTCGAGATTTGCGAGGAGTTTGAAGATAGACATAACTGGGCCATAGTGCTGGCCAACTTCGGGTTCATGTGTTTGCAAGTCAAGGCCAAGAGGTTGGCGGAGGAATACCTCACCCGCTCAGTGGAGCTGTTCTCAGAGCTTGAGGACGAAGGACATGAATTAAGTTTTATTGCTGTGCTTCTTGAGTTAGGGAGACTCTTGATTTCTCAGGGAAGCTATGAGAGTGGGAAGATCTATTATGAGTGGGCCTTGTTGATTGCTGTCCACATTGATGAACCGGAGAGTAAGTGTTACAAAAATTGAAGATACATTATTGTATTTAGTGCCATAAAAAATCAATTGTATCATCATGTTGCCTGTTGCACAGGTCAGCTGGGAGCCATACGTCAGCTGTGTCACCTGTATGAAGTGGTGTGTCCAGATGAAGCTCAGTGTATCATCTACAATGAACACCAACTGAACCTTGTACAGCTGATTGGAGACAAGAGTTTAGAGGGAGATATACTGGAGAAGATCAGCCAGCTATACCTGAACCTGGGCACAGAGAGGTTAGAACTGACATGCTCATGATGAAATATAGAATTAGAAAGTGACTTTCTGAACATTAATATTGATAAATAATTGTAATGTTTAGCATGCTAACATATGATGAATATATTCATTACTTTTTGTATTCAGGAAGGGCTTATATACTGTATTTCACCAAGTTGTTGCATATCTAAGCTACTGGTCTAAATAATAAGACAGAACATAGTATATTACTGTATCAATTTTTCACATCACGATAATTGGTAAGACTTTTATCGTGACATTACGGTATAGACGGTTTCAAAGTAACATAAATGTTACTGCGCATGCATGCTTTTGTGATCCAAACTTAACTTTACACATCCTCAAAGAATAGAGTCGCTGCAGATTATTTCTTTTTTGCAAACTTAAATGCGATAAAGTTATATGACCCATTCAACAAATTGTATATTTAATCAAATTGTTTTTTAATTAAATTTGTTAATACAATTATTGTACCATAAATAGTTATATGATTAGCTACTAGCCAGACCGATAAACAAACACAGACCGGAAGGTAACTTCGGCCCAGACGCATGCATCCGATGAAACCATCTATATATTATATAATATATTATATAATAGTCAGATATTCGTCTAAATATATTCACAGTATTTAGAATTGCCTACAGTAACAATGTTGTGCAAATCAATTATCATGTATAGTAGTAATATTGGATAGCATATTAAATAAATGCAAAATAACAAGTTCTTGCCCATGTCCTGCCACAGAGCAAACAGGGCTGCTTTAGATTATACCAAACGGAGCCTGGCCATTTTTATTGACTTGGGCAGAAAGACGAAGGAGGCTCATGCCTGGCTACAGGCAGGAAAAATTTACCACATCCTCAAACAAAAGGAGTTAGTGGATCTTTACGTGCAGGTATGAACTGCCTTCTCAAGTGTACAGTATTGCATGTACTGTTTAGCATTTTTATCCACATTTTTGTTTTATGTTTAGATTCTTCAAATTAGTGTTTAGGACAATTGTTAATCAGGACAATGTGCATATGACTTTTCTATAAGAAATAGAAACTTGGACTGGATAGTAAAGGTCAGAACCAACAACAATTATTAAAGGTCGCAGATGAAGTTGAGAGAACACAGCATTGTAAACGGTGCAATGTACTTTAAATAATTTTCTATTATTTGTCAATGACTACTATTTCTATATTATATTGTAGGTTGTATACACTACACTAATATAAACTGTAATTTGACAGCATGCCATTCCCAACATGCTTTGCGAAATATTTTGCAATATGGGGTTCATGCAGCTCAAATGCTAAAGCGTTGCGTTAGATAACACACATACTGATGAAATGTATAGCTGTAAGGAGAAAAGTGTCTGCCAAAATGCATAACTGTAAATGTTCCTCTCTAGTGAATTTGCTGTGTGTAACAGGTTGCCCAGGACGTGGCTCTGAGCACAGGAGACACGCTATTCACCCTGGAGCTGTTAGAAGCAGCAGGAGATGTGTTCTTCAACAGCTCAGAAGACAGAGAGAAAGCCATCTGCTTTTACAGGGTAGATTATGTGCAGGTCCTGAGGACAAATTACGTTTTAACACTAGGTCAACATTTAACATTAGGTTTCAAATGTCCTCAGGATACAAGATTAACGTTACAGTATTTCCTCCAGTGCATATTTCTGATAACAAAATAACTATATTCAAAAGTTAAATGCAAGTTGTAGTGTCGTTTATTAAATTATAACGCATCTGTGTGTGTATATCTGTGTGCATTCATAAGGACCGAGCCCTTCCCATTGCGGTGAAGACGAGCAGCGTGCTCTCTCAGCTTAGGCTGTGTAACAAGCTTTCAGAACTCCTGCTGCAGTTGAGGCAGTTTTCAGAGGCCATTGAGTTTGCTCAAACTGCGTTAGACATAAGCGTGAGTCTGAGTAAGTTAACACATGTACACACACACTAAATTCATACAGCATTGTGCTAGCAATGCCAAGGCCATGAGTTCAATTCCCATGGATAACACTTAGGGATATAATCTTAAATGCACTTTGGAATTTAAAAGTATCAGCCAAATGCATAAATGTAAATTAAAAGTAAATTCCATTCGGATATCACTTTCACCTTAAACCCTTGTATAGCCTATACTGTAGAGCTGTGACTTGCGTTTTGATTTTACTTATTCACTGCATAAGACTGCACTGAATTATGATCCTTCAGATTGTGGCTTCCCACCAAATGTTTCATCTGTTTCTGAGAATAAGGCACACATGGTAAACTCATGTTCAAGATACTGCGAAACCTTTAGAAAAGAATGTCTCCTAGATTGATAACAATTCTTCCCCTGGTTTTTTGCTTACAGCTGACCATTTAAATGAGCGCGTGGCTTTCCATCGGCTCGCCACGTTGTATCATTGTGTGGATCAGTTTGAAATGGCAGAGCACCACTTTCTAAAAGCCCTGTCCATGTGTCCCTCACCCCTGCAGTATGATGAGGAAGCCTTGTATTATGTCAGGGTTTACCAAACACTGGGAGACATCATCTTCTATGATCTAAAGGTAAAAGACCCTCAGATGGCTTCAATAATCACTCAGGGATAAGATGTTTTGATAACCTGTTCATTTTTAAAGCCATGGTGTAAAATCTGCCTTATTATGAGACGGGGTGGTCCCGTACAGGGCTTAAGACTAGTCCTAGACTAAAATAAATGTTAGAGCTGTCTAAACTGAAAACAGCTTGCAGTGACATACAGTATCTCACAGAAGTGAGTACACCCCTCACATTTTAGTAAATATTTTATTAAGATACTAATATTAAGATGATTTTATTAAGCTGTACACTCACTACTTTACATTGTAGCAGAGTGTGATTTCTTCAGTGTTGTCACATGAAAAGATATAATAAAATATTTACTAAAATGTGAGGGGTGTACTCACTTCTGTGAGATACTGTATCTTAGAATACATCGGTGTTATTGTTTTCTCTCAAAATACACAGAAGTAATATTTTTTGTTAGGGATGTTTGTTAAAACGACTTAAATGTCCCAGTAAAGGCCTAGTCCTGGCTTAATCTAATTCCTTTCTGGGAAACCACCCCTTTGTTTTCTAACCAAAATTAAAATGTTTACATTTTTCACATTACAGCAATTTATTGGATGGAAAATTATAGATTAAGTTCATAACTAAACCAGAAGATGGCAGTCTAAGTACATATTGAATACATGATTATGTGTTACCTCATGACCATGTGCATCCACTCTAAACTATGTATGTATGTGCATCATCTAACTAAATTTACATTTGCTGTAATTAAAAATACAGCAAAATGGTGTTGAATTTTAGGCAAGTTTAGGACTGAAATGACATTGTCATGGCTAAATAAATTATATGCAAGAACCAGTCACAATTCAGTATGCAAATAATATGATTACACCATTTCATTTTTACTGCTGATCATTTTATCAAGTCACTAGGAAAAGAGCTTAATACCCACAGTAAAAGTCTAACCAGATGATTTGAGAAATATCAATAAAGTGCTGCTTTGCAAACCATAATGCACATCTGCATTATCAACGCCTAAAATATTCTGACGTATCCTCTGAATTCCAGGACCCATTTGACGCGGCTGGCTATTATCATCTTGCACTGGCTGCTGCTATGGACCTGGGCACCAAGAGGTCTCAGTTAAAGCTGTGTACTCGGTTGGCTACTGTCTACCACAACTTTCTCATGGACCGTGAACTCTCACTGTATTTCTACCAACGAGCACGTGTTCTCGCGAACGAGCTCCACGTTCGTCGCGTCAACTTGACTCCAGACCAGAACTTCAGGACCACAGCCCAGTACAAAAACACTATATCTGAGGTAACACGATAGATTTGTGATGCCTACATGTATGCGTTTTTATCAGTAGTGACATTTAAAGCATGCATTTTACAGTTTCACTGTCATTCCCCTGGATTAGAACCCATGACCTTGATGGGTTGATGCTCTACCAGTTGAGCAAATGACATTTCTACCGAATGCTGTTTTAAGTAAACTTGTCTGTGAATTTTCTCTTTATTTACTTGATGTTATTTGTACTACTTGATTTATTTACAGAATAGAACGTCTTACTCAAAGTGACATGTTGATAGTTCCAGCAAGTGTTTACCGGACTGTAAGCAATACAATTTTCATTCATCACTTGCTTTGCATTGATTTTTTTTAAATCCCACTACATTATTTCTGATTATGTTGTTTCTTTCTGAACTGAAATTGAAGTTAGTCAGGAGAATTTATTGGTTCTGGTCTTTGCAATGTGTTATATTTTCATGTGCCAAACATGCAATTTACCCTCCTGGAGAGTGATGTCATTGAACACATTTTTTACCTTGAGAAGGGTTGTCCTGTTTGTAGTAATTGCAGAAAATGACATGCGTTGTACTTTTAAATAAACATGTTCATGGCTGGGGAAATGACTTGGCCTAAGGCCACACCAGCTATGTCAAAACAAGCTCACTGGTTTTGTAGGGTCTAGTGCCTATGAGGCATTCAAATGCATGTGCTAAAAAGAGCTGTCAGCACTGCTGCCCATAAAAGTTAATTGATGTAGAGTAGTCAGACGATAAGACAAATGCATAAAATATGAATAATGTATTTTTTTGAACGGTTATTTAAAAGTTTATGAAGTAAGAACAGAAATTAAATGATTTATGTGGCCTTATGAATCATATGCCAGAAGCAGATAGCAATATTAATATTTCAAATAAGTTAGTTTAATATGTTATGTATCAAAAATGTTTACTCCAAAGACATGTTCATATTAAACTGCTTTATTTAAATCGAACCTTTTTTGTCAAAAAATGAGCCTTTTAGCATTCAGTTTACAGTGTATAAAATCTTAATCGCATGCCAATCAGATCATCATTTCATTCTGAGAGGGGAAATTGTGGACTGAGCTCTTAACTTTCCCCGCCTTCGAGAGGGAGAGAGAGAGAGGGATTGTGATCAGATATATCATCACCAGACACAAAGGCTCGATTCACATCACCTTATTAAGTGGAGTCAGTTGTTTCAACGCCTATCCAGAGAACGCATTGGCTGGATAAGAACTATTTCTCCTCACTCGACTACTGTTTCACAAACTTATTTTAGATTTTTTACTTGATATTTTATATCACTTTTTTACCAGTGCATCGAAGAAAGACGCACAGCTCATTCTGAAATCGCTTTTGCGCTGGAAATCCTATGCGTAATGGTAATCTCCAAAGGACACTGAACGGCAAAACTTTTCGCTTTTAAGCTTTTAACCTACCTCACTTTCAAACAAAAATGCAGCTCGTTTTCTATGTGTCAGTATTGTTTTGCTTAAATTACGTGGTCGCGGATACTAAAGCAAAGTGTCCGGAGCGCTGCGATGTGAGCATGTGTCCGAGTCCGAGCTGTCCGAGCGGTTATGTTCCCGATCGCTGCAACTGCTGTCTGGTGTGCGCGCAGGGCGAGGGCGAGCCCTGCGGCCGTAAAGACGATCTGCCCTGCGGGGACGGGCTGGAGTGCAAGCATCCGTCTGGAAAGAGGCTGTCCAAAGGCGTATGTCAGTGCCGGTACAGAAGTAAAGTGTGCGGTAGTGACGGCAACACGTACGGTAACATCTGCCAGCTGAAAGCCGCGAGCAGGAAAGCGCTGCAGCAGGGTCTGCCCGGAGTCTCCAACTTACACAAAGGACCCTGTAAAACGGATCAAGGTATGTTATTTGTGTATTAAACAGAGGGGGATTCATGTTAAAATGCTAACGCATTTACAATAATAAAAACACAGTACCATCTAAAAGTTTAGGGTCACTTCAATAAAGTTTCTTATGATCTTAAAGGAACAGTTCACCCAAATGTGAAAATTCTGTCATGAATTACTCACCCTCAAGTTGTTCCAAGCTGCTTGTAACCAAACAGTTCTTGGCCACCACTAACTAACACATAGGAATTTTTTTTTTAATAAATTTCTTTGTTCTGTTGAACACAAAATAAGATATTTTGAAGAATGTAGGAAAGCAAATAGTTATGAGGCACTTCTGACTATCATTGTATTTTTTTCCTACTATGGTAGTCAATGGTGACCAAGAACAGTTTGGTTACAAAGATTTTTCCAAACGTCTTTCACTGTGTTCATCAGCAAAAAAATATTGATCTGAAGGTGCATGCTTATTTAGTTTGACGAAATATGTGTATGAAAGACATGTGTTAACATATTAATTTCTTTCATTGCAAAACAACCATTTCATTAAAAAAAGTTTTTAATATGGATGGCTTGGACCAAATAATACTTAAATAAAAGCAGCCAGAAATAGCCCAGAATAGATGGGAACTTATTCAATGCTGTTTAAAAAACTTTCCAGCGTTGAAACCTCAAGACTCTGCTTGAAAAAATGCCAAAACCATTTCAGTAGTTTCTATGCAAAGGCTGTCTTCTTTAAAGATGTTAAAATATACATCGTTTTGATATTTTTGCTCCAATTTAATTTCCACAGTTACATTTGTGATCTTACTGAGTTTGATGAGTTAACTATTATTAAAAATTTTGAAAAAATATATAAATAAAGAATAAGCAAGGGTCAAAAAAGTCACATTCGCATTTGAATCCATAATGAGGGCATCTCATAGACTTCTATTGTTTATATACCAAGCCAATGATATTTTCTATTCTTTAACCCTAAACATAATCCTCACACATGTGGACATCAGTAGATTTAAGAAGCATGATTAAATAAAGCCTTTTTACACTATTGAAAACCACCTACAGTTTTTGACCTCCTATTATTAAAAGGAAGTAATGTCCCATAGCAATTACAGAAACAATAACAGACTCAATTTCTGTTCAGTAATATACATGTAGGTCAAATGATCACACACACACTCATTAGGGCCTTCACTGTTGCTAAACTGCAGGCAATTAAACTCCAATAGTAACACCACCATGAATGAGTCCGTTATGTTACTGTAAGTGTCTCATCATTTCCACATTCTGAATATAACACCATTGAACTCCTATAGCTACTGTACCATCATACTGTAACTCCACTGGTAAGCGGATGGCCCTTCACAGACATTTTAAACAGTGGCCTTGAACTTGACATACAAATGGCATCTGCAGATTTCTCATCCGCACACATGAAAGTTAGGAAACAGAGCTGCTTTGTGCTCTGTACACTAGCCATGATTTCCTGTGGGCTTCTCACTGGAGGTTGCCCTTACGCTCTGATCTCAGACAAGCCCTAGTTACCTTTATCATTAAAAGAAACAGTCTTCAGATCAGCAATAAAATGTTATTTTTAAGGAATAGTGCGGAGTAACCTAATGGAAATGGTAGCACATCTCTGGAGACCTGTTATCTGTGAGAGGTGACCAATGCTGTAAAAAAATGATTTTCCACGTAAAATGTAAAAAAAAAAGAATTTGACAGTTTTTTACAGAAAACTTTATTTTACAGTTTATTTGGCGCCCATGCTGCCAGAAAATTTCTGTTTTTTTTTTTTAATTACCAGGTAGTGAGCCAGGACCCAACTTTGTAAGCAAATAAACCAGGAAGCAACAAGTCATTATAGCATTAAAAGTAATATACTGTCTTTGATTCTACTGTACTGTATATACCATTATTCTATCAAGTCTAAGAAAACACTTAACATTGCAAACATTGTATTAAGCAACCCAGTGTCTTATAAAGAGACGCTTTCCACCAGACTGTGTGTTCAGCTGCTCTTCTGGGTGTCTGGTCTGCTCATCACTCCAGGCTGGAAAATGTGAATGAGGAAACTATTGAGAGCATGAACACATTCATCTCCATGCCTGACGATGAGTTCAGTGGCATTTCTCAATGTGAACACAGTTATTGTCGGAATTCATCTAAGTGGAATGAAATATGATCACAGCTCCGTGATGCATCCTTATCGGAATGTGCATTTCTATGGGCTGTTTCATTTGATTAATGATGAACAGTGGAGTGTGATTTATTGCATGCTTTCTGTGATCTCTTACAGCATTCAAATTACAAATGATTTTAATTAATATTTTGAGCCAGTTTTATTTCTGTCATCTATAGCTGCAGTATGCACAAGACACTAAAAGTAGTAAAAGTCTTTTGTTATACTGGATAATGGCATTCCCACTTGTATCTACAGTCGTGGCTAAACCTGATGTCCAACTTTGGAAAGTTGACGCCTTTGCTTTATTCAAATAGTTTACAAGGTGTATTATAAGTGTTGTATGCACGTGGCATAGTTGCGCTTGGAGTGTAAACTGAAGCTCAGCTTTGAGAAAAATGTAAGGAGGCTTGGCCAGAAATAACACACAGCACATGCACAAAGCTTATTGAGTCAAGACCCAGACAAATGGCTACAAAATACTAGTACAAGAGAGGATCAACAGATATTAATAAATGATACAATTATAGTCAATGTGTGCTTTATGTCCTGTGAGCATTTTTGTTTTTCTTTGCTTTTTTTAGATATTAGAATAAAAGCCATGTTCCTTGATATGCTGTAATTTTACTTTTGCCAAATAATTTTGTTCAATAAAAGTTTAGTTTTTGGACAATGTTGTACCATGTACTTCATATTCTTATCATTTGATCTAAGATGATGGGGCATTAAATTTGGTACAAATGTTGCCAAGGCTAATGACGTTATTTGTTATACAAAGCGACAGAAAGCCTGGAGACTGGAGGCATTTTAGGTCAGTAGGACAGTCAGGCTGTGTGTGTGCCGGTCACAGGAAACAGCAGTTCAGTTAAAGGAAAAAACACCCAGATATTTACAGAAAATAACATGCCCTAAATACTAAAACTTTACTGAACACAGCACTTTATTATCTCTCTCTTTCTCTCTCTCTCTCTCTCTCTCTCTCTCACACACACACACACACACACACACACACACACACACACACACACACACACACACACACACAC